>NC_079196.1:175351329-175651329 GCF_029499605.1 Hyla sarda | reverse complement strand
AGGCCCCCCTTGTAGGGTTAAGGCCCCCCTGTTGTTTTAGGTCCCCTGTAGTATTAGCCCTCCTGTTGTATAAGGTCCCACCAAAGTTTGGAAAACACAGGTTTAAACAATCTAAATAAGAAGAAAAACATATAACTACTTAAAAGAGGAAACAACTGTATTCAACTGTAACAACTGTAACAAATGTAGATCACAGACTACAGAATAGCATGCAATGTCAGGCTGCTGCTTCCAAGGCCGGCAGGATATTGTCATGTATAAAAAGAGGCATGGACTCAAGGGACAGGGACATAATACTCCCCCTTTATAAAACATTGGTACGGCCTCACCTGGAATATGCTGTTCAGTTTTGGTCGCCTGTTCATAAAAGGGACACTGCGGAGTTGGAAAGGGTGCAGAGACGCGCGACTAAACTAATATGGGGCATGGAACATCTTAGCTATGAGGAGCGATTAAAGGAGTTACAATTGTTTAGTCTTGAGAAGAGACGTTTAAGGGGGGATATGATAAACGTATATAAGTATATAAATGGCCCATACAAAAAATATGGAGAAAAACTGTTCCAGATTAAACCCCCCCAAAGGACGAGGGGGCACTCCCTCCGTCTGGAGAAGAAAAGGTTTAGTCTAAAGGGGCGACACGCCTTCTTTACCGTGAGGACTGTGAATTTATGGAACGGTCTACCTCAGGAACTGGTCACAGCAGGAACAATTAACAGCTTTAAAACAGGGTTAGATACATTCCTGGAACAAAATAACATTAATGCTTGTGCAGAATTATAAAAAAACATCCCTTTCCCTTATCCCTTTACACCCTTCACTTCAATTCCCTGGTTGGACTTGATGGACGTATGTCTTTTTTCAACCATACTACATACTACTAACTTGATTCATTTTTGTTTCCAAACATATTTCACGGTAAATATTTCCTAATTTTCTCCATTAACTTCTATAAGATCCTACAGTGAACTAAGCTCGGTTCAGTAGACTCCTGGAAGGTCTGGGTAACCCAGCCAAATTCAGCCATATGACAGCCCTGTAAATGCAGTTTAAGGGCTTGTTTTTGCACCTGTATTTATGGTCCATGCTCAAGTCCCTTTCTGCCACAAATGAGATTGGTTTTCAACACAGGAAAGGATTTCCTTTTTTCCGTCTCATGGGATTCAGCCCCACTTTTGGCAAAATAAAAATAAAATACAGACATAAACATGAGCCATAAATAAGGCGGCGTAACCGAGCCCCCATCTGCAGACTGTGCTATGAGATAGCTGCACAGGTGTAAGACTTCTAAATAGTCTTTAGCATCTGCAGCTGCTTCTTGCCGCAACAAATGCTAATGTCTGGGCTTTTACACAAAGAGACAATTAAGAAGTACATTTCAGTTATTTTACTCACTGGTAAGACGCAGGAACACCGAAACTGGACACATCTGCTGTGTGTTTGGATAAAGTTTAATCTGGCACATAAAACACTTATGAAGACTTATGGCTTAACTATTGCAATCTCCGTATAGTCCGATTCTAGTAGGATGTCTTTCAGGAAGCAAGAAAGAAATTGTTTCCTTAGCAGCATATAATAAACCCAGGAAGAAAAATAAACACTCCCTCATCCACTAAAAGAAACCTAAAGGGAAGATAAGAAGGAAAAAACGTTTTAAACTTAAACATTTCACGCAATGATAAAATCAGAGGCCCCACAAGCTGCAATTCCCTTTATGAGTTTGCCATTATTTTACCATGAGGTCAGCTCACAGATAGGTGTTTAAAGTATCCTCCACCAAAATAACAAAATGTTCTTTGTAAGGATTCGAATCATATATCAATATCATGAGAATCAAACCAAAGCTAGGTTCACATCTGCGTCGCCCTCACAAATTCCGGCAATAATCCCAAACAAAATAGTTGAGCACGCAGCACAGTTTTGTCCAGTAAAATGCCAGGCATCTTGACAGAAACCTAGTAGACCCCATTAAAGGGAACTCCCATATCCCATAAAGACTTTTCAGCCCCTTCTGGGAGTTACATAAACAGCATAACTCTTAGGCCTACGCCATTCGCACATCTCCCATTGAAGTCAATAGGAGTTAATCTTATTGTGTAACTTGCCCACTCCGGCAGTTTTTTTTTTGCTTCTTTGCCACCTCTGACTGCTGCAAACAGTTGCGGGGGCAGGGAAGCCTTTATGAGCGGTTGGAATATCCATTCCCTGATACGTGTGTGTATTCCACTCCGCTTCCGTAATGTGTGTCCAATAATGCCCACTCCCGCAAACATTCTGAGTTAGTAATGGTGGCCATGTGGTTTCTGGGCACTATGTACTTGAGTCAGACAGTATATGGTGGCATCCTCATACATACAGACATCCAAGATCATAGCACTAGGAAGGCTTTGGATAGTGAAGAAAGCTGAAGTTTTTTTCTTTAATCTCCTTTCAGATGCAACTTTTTGGCAACAATAGCCTTTATCATGCATGATTGATAAAGGCTATTGTTTCTGAAATGTTGCATCTGGAATGGGAATAAATAAACTTCAGCTTTCTTCACCATCCGAAGCCTTGCTAGTGCTGTGATTTTGGATGTCTGTATGCATAAAGGGGTACTCTGGTAGAAAACTATTTTTTTTATTTAACTGGTGCCAGGAAGTTAAACAGATTTGTAAAATACTTTTATTTAAAAATATGAATGCTTATCAGCTTCTGTATGCTCCACAGGAAGTTCTTTTCTTTTTGAATTTATTTTCTGTCTGACCACAGTGCTCTCTGCTGACACCTCTGTCCATGTTAGGAACTGTGCAGAGTAGGAGCAAATCCTCATAGCAAACTTATCTTGCTCTGAGCAGTTCCTGACATGGACAGAAGTGTCAGCTGAGAGCACTGTGGTCAGACAGAAAAGAAATTCAAAAAGAAAAGAACTTCCTCTTTAGTATACCGTAGCCGAAGTACTGGAAGGAATAGGATTTTCCAATAGAAGTAATTTTCAAATCTGTTTAACTTTCTGCCACCAGTTGATTTAAAAAAAAAAAAAAAAGTTTCCACCGGAGTACCCCTTTAACTCTAGGCTGGCTGCTTGGATGAACACTTGCACAAAGGCTGATCGCTGGTGCTGTTTTCAATTCTTTGCATTGGTAGCATCCTCAAGTATTAGAAGTAAGTATAGTACACATGGCATGCCATTATCTTTGCACAGGGCATTGGTGGGCACTATATGGAGTACAGTCAAGCAGTAGTGTACCTGATCCTTAACATGACTGAAGTCGAAAGTCCTCCTAACCTTTTGGGTAGACCTGAGTGGAGCACAGAGGCAGCACTGTCGCCGACTAGTTACCATACCACTATACCAGACGCACCGTCAAGATGACATACATTTACGGTAAGGGAAGGAGTCAGCGGGAGCATAGCCAGGCATTGGACACTGAAGGCTGCACACAGCATGACTCTTGTATCATACTCTTCTCAATGAGCTTCACCACGCGCACCGGATATCGGGTGAGATACATTTTTGTAAATGTGACTTTAGGTTCAGGGCCATATCTGCTGGTACACATAAAGAGCAGAGGGACGGGGTATGCTGAGTGCTCTGCGGTGCAGGAGTGTGTGAGATTTGTGGGACTTGGGAGTAAAGTGTGTAACTGCTCACAACATACTTAATACTCCCCGCAAGTTTTTCAATGGCTCTCGTGGCATCCCAATGCCAATGCAGTCCTCTATTGCCCAATACAGATAACCTGTCCACACATGTTCATGGGGAGGTCGAGAGACATAGATGTCAGGTGAACAGTCTATGACCACTTTAACCCCTTAAGGACTCAGACCATTTTGGCCTTAAAGGGGTAGTCCAGTGGTGAAAAACTTATCCCCTATCCTAAGGATAGGGGATAAGTTTGAGATCACGGGGGGTCCGACCGCTGGGGCCCCCTGCGATCTCTCTGTACGGGGCCCCGGCTCTCCGGCCAGATAGCGGGTGTCGACCCCCGCACGAAGTGGCGGCCGACACGCCCCCTCAATACATCTCTATGGCAGAGCCGGAGATTGCTGAAGGCAGCGCTTCGGCTCTGCCATAGAGTTGTATTGAGGGAGCGTGTCGGCCGCCGCTTCGTGCGGAGGTCGACATGCCCCCTTCCCGCGGGCTGTCGGGGCTCCGTACAGGAGATCGCAGGGGGCCCCAGCGGTCGGACCCCCCGCGATCTGCAACATATCCCCTATCCTTAGGATAGGGGATAAGTTGTTCACCACT
Source organism: Hyla sarda (assembly GCF_029499605.1). Taxonomy (NCBI): domain Eukaryota; kingdom Metazoa; phylum Chordata; class Amphibia; order Anura; family Hylidae; genus Hyla; species Hyla sarda. The sequence goes on along the minus strand of NC_079196.1, from coordinate 175,647,099 downwards.
GGGTCACCACTGGACTACTCCTTTAAGGACTCAGACAATTTAATTTTTACGTTTTCGTTTTTTCCTCCTCGCCTTCTAAAAATCATAACTCTTTTATATTTTCATTGCCAGACTAGTATGAGGGCTTGTTATTTGCATGACCAGTTGTCCTTTGTAATGACATCACTCATTATATCATAAAATGTATGGCGCAACCAAAAAACACTATTTTTGTGGGGAAATTAAAAAGAAAAACGCAATTTTGCTAATTTTGGAAGGTTTCGTTTTCACGCCGTACAATTTACGGTAAAAATGACGTGTGTTCTTTATTCTGAGGGTCAATACGATTAAAATGATACCCATTATTACATACTTTTATATTATCGTTGTGCTTAAAAAAAAATCACAAACTTTTTAACCAAATTAGTACGTTTATAATCCCTTTATTTTGATGACCTATAACTTTTTTATTTTTCCGTATAAGCGGCGGTTTGAGGGCTCATTTTTTGCGCCATGATCTGTACTTTTTTATACCATATTTGCATATAAAAAACTTTTAATACATTTTTTATAATTTTTCTGTAAATAAAATGTATTAAAAAAGTAGCAATTTTGGACTTTTTATTTTTTTTACGTTCACGCCGTTCACCGTACGGGATCATTAACATTTTATTTTAATAGTTCGGACATTTACGCACGCAGCGATACCAAATATGTCTATAAAATTAATTTTTTACGCTTTTTGGCGGTAAAATAGGAAAAAACTGAAAAACTTTTTTATTGGGGGAGGGGATTTTTCACTTTTTTTTTACTTTTACTTTAACATTTTTTTACATTTTTTTTACACTTGAAAAGTCCCCATAGGGGACTATTCATAGCAATACCATGATTGCTAATACTGATCTGTTCTATGTATAGGACATAGAACAGATCAGTGTTATCAGTCATCTTCTGCTCTGGTCTGCTCGATCTCAGACCAGAGCAAAAGACACCGGGAGCCGGAAGGAGGAAGGAGAGGGGGCCTCCGTGCGGTGTTCTGAATGATCGGATCCCCGCAGCAGCGATGCGGGCGATCCGATCATTCATTGAAATCGCGTAATGCCGCAGATACCGGGATCTGTATTGATCCCGGCATCTGAGGGGTTAATGGCGGACGCCCGCGAGATCGCGGGCATCGGCCATTGCTGGCGGGTCCCTGGCTGCGATCAGCAGCCGGGATCAGCCGCGCATGACATGGGCATCACTCCGATGCCCGCGGTTATGCACAGGACGTAAATGTACGTCCTGGTACGTTAAGTACCACCACACCAGGACGTACATTTACGTCCTGCGTCCTTAAGGGGTTAAGAAAAAGTTATCAAAGAGGTCTTAAAGGGGTCTTTTTTTTTATGAACTAGTGCCAGAAAGTTAAAAAGATTTGTAAATTACTTCTATGAAAAATCTTAATCCTTCCGATACTTATCAGCTGCTATATACAACAGAGGAAGTTCTTTTCCTGCTTAGTCCTGAAGAAGAGTTGACATTCATAGGAAAATGTGTAATATCCTGCAACTGCATGCACCTACAGTCTCCAGAGAGAAGAGCCCCATCTGAGTGGGGGGTAGGGTCTGCCTCCTGTGACCTTTACTGATTGCTAAATGGAGAAACACTTGTGATTTATTGTTCCATTCACTACTATAGGACTGTAACATTGATAAAGTTAATTGTGATTTGTAAGGAGAAAATCCCCCACTCCCGTGTTTGCTACCTATATTGACCAAGAAACTTGCTCAGTAGCCAAATACAAAAGTGGAAACGAGAAAAACTATAATGGAAAGATTTGTACTTTTTTTGGCTTACAAATATTGATGCAAAATACTGAGGAAACTACTACTGTGTGAAACCAGCCAAATAACCATTCAGGCAAATTTTACAGCAATCATTTTACAGCCATGGTCAGTCCAGAAATATTTCGTTTTTTAAATCACTTTGTTGTCTTGAATGTCTAATGGTGTTCTCACTTTCTTGCTGCATCCACAGGATATATGGATTTTACTATTTGGTTGACTATCTGCACTTAATACTCAGATGGGCAGGATCTGACAATTCAGTGAAAAGTGCAGATAGTCAGGCAAATAGTAAAACTCCTTCAGTATATGCTAAGAGCTAAGAGGCATAGTAAGAAACTAAAAACACTCTTGAAATCAGGGTACAAAAGGCTTCGTTGGGATATAAAAAAAAAAAAAATTGGATTGACCACAGGTCCTCTTTAACCCCTTAAGGACCAGGCCAGTTTTGGCCTTAAGGACCAGAGCGTTTTTTGCACATCTGACCACTGTCACTTTAAGCATTAATAACTCTGGGATGCTTTTACCTTTTATTCTGATTCCGAGATTGTTTTTTCGTGACATATTCTACTTTATGTTAGAGGTAACATTTTGTCAATTCTTACATAATTTCTTGGTGAAAAATTCCAATTTAGCATTTTTTTTTTTACTTTGAAGCTCTCTGCTTATAAGGAAAATGGACATTCCAAATAAATTATATATTGATTCACAAATACAATATGTCTACTTTATGTTTGCATCATAAAGTTGACATGTTTTAACTTTTGGAAGTCATCAGAGGGCTTCAAAGTTCAGCAGCAATTTTGCAATTTTTCTAAAAATTTTCAAAATCAGAATTTTTTAGGGACCAGTTCAGTTTTGAAGTGGATTTGAAGGCCCTTCATATTAGAAATACCCCACAAATGACCCCATTATAAAAACTGCACCCCTCAAAGTATTTAAAATAACATTCAGTAAGTGTGTTAACCCTTTAGGTGTTTCACAGGAATAGCACCAAGGTAAAGTAGAAAATTCTAAATCTTCATTTTTTACACTTGCATGTACTTGTAAACCCAGTTTTTGAATTTTTACAAGTGGTAAAATGAGAGAAATCTTCCTAAAATTTGTAACCCAATTTCTCTCGAGAAATACCTCATATGTGTATGTCAAGTGTTCAGTGGGCGCAGTAGAGGGCTCAGAAGGGAAGGAGCGACTTTTGGAGAGTGAGTTTTTCTGAAATGGTTTTTGGGGGGCATGTCACATTTAGGAAGCTCCTATGGTGCCAGAACAGTGGAAAAAAACCCACATGGCATACCATTTTGGAAACTACACCCTTCAAGGCACGTAACAAGGGGTCTAGTGAGCCTTAACACCCCACAGTTGTTTGACGACTTTTTGTTAAAGTTGGATGTGTAAATGATAAAAAAAATTTCACTAAAATGCTGGTTTTCTCCCAAATTTTACATTTTTACAAGGGGTAATAGGATAAAATGCCCCCCAAAATTTGTAACCCCATCTCTTCTGAGTATGGAAATACCCCATGTGTGAGCGTCAAGTGCACTGCTGGTGCACTACAATGCTCAGAAGAGAAGGAGTCACATTTGGATTTTAGAAAGCAAATTTTCCTGAAATGGTTTTTGGGGGGCATGTCACATTTAGGAAGCCCCTATGGTGCCAGGACAGCAAAAGAAAAAAAAAAAACACATGGCATACCATTTTGGACACTACACCCCTCAAGAAACGTAACAAGGGGTACAGTGAACCTTAACACCCCACAGGTGTTTGACGACTTTTCGTTAAAGTTGGATGTGTAAATTATTATAATTTTTTTTTCACTAAATTGCTGGTTTTCCCCCAAATTTTAAATTTTTACAAGGGGTAATAGGATAAAAGGCCCCCCAAAATTTGTAACCCCATCTCTTCTGAGTATGGAAATACCCCATGTGTGGGCGTCAAGTGCACTGCTGGCGCACTACAATTCTCATAAGGGAAGGAGTCACATTTGGATTTTAGAAAGCAAATTTTGCTGAAATGGTTTTTGGGGGCATGTCACATTTAGGAAGCCCCTATGGTGCCAGGACAGCAAAAAAAAAAAAAAAAAAAACACTTGGCATACTATTTTGGAAACTACACCCCTCAAGGAACTTAACAAGGGGTACAGTGAACCTTAACACCCCACAGGTGTTTGACGACTTTTCGTTAAAGTTGGATGTGTAAATGATTTTTTTTTCACTAAAATGCTGGTTTTGCCCCAAATTTTACATTTTTACAAGGGGTAATAGGATAAAATGCCCCCCAAAATTTGTAACCCCATCTCTTCTGAGTATGGAAGTACCCCATGTGTGAACGTCAAGTGCACTGTGGGCGCACTGCAATGCTCAGAAGAGAAGGAGTCACATTTGCAAATTTTGCTGACGCAAAGAAAAAAAAAACACATGGCATACTATTTTGAAAACGACACCCCTCAAGGAACGTAACAAGGGGTACAGTGAGCCTTAACACCTCACAGGTGTTTGATACATGTTCATTAGAGATGTCGCGAATTGTTCACCGGCGAACAGTTCCCGGCGAACTTAGCATGTTCGCGTTCGCATCGCCGGGCGAACTTATGTGAAGTTCAATTCGCCCCCTATACTTTAACATTGCGTTAAACTTTGACCCTGTGAGTCAGAGTCAGCAGACACATTACAGCCAATCAGCAGCATTCCCTCCCTTCCAGACCCTCCTACCTCCTGCACGGATATCATTTTACCTTCATTCGCCATGCTGCAGGCTTAGAAAGTGGACGGGCAGAGAAGCTGCTCCTGCTGTATAGAGAAAGCGATAGCTAGTTTGCTACTAGGTGGTGTATTCAGGGTCCACTTTACTCATAAAGCCCTAGTCTAACATCTGCTTTAAGGATAGCACCTAAAAAGCCCTTTTTAGGGCTCAAATATCAGTCTGTGTGTCTTGCAACAGCTGGAGGCATCCTGGTTGGGAGGGAACTGCTGGTTAAAAGGGGTACTCCAGTGTAAAGCTTAAGTTCCTTCAAGCAACTAACTACAGTATTAAAAGGGCTATAAGTTCAGTCCATGTGTCTTGAAACAGCTGGAGGCACCCTGGTTGGGAGGGGACCGCTGGTTAAAAGGGGTACTCCAGTGTAAAACTTAAGTTCCTTCAAGCAACTAACTACAGTATTAAAAGGGCTATAAGTTCAGTCCGTGTGTCTTGCAACAGCTGGAGGCACCCTGGTTGGGAGGGAACAGCTGGTTAAAAGGGGTACTCCGGTGTAAAACGTAATTTCCTTCAAGCAACTAACTACAGTATTAAAAGGGGTATAAGTTCAGTCCGTGTGACTTGCAACTGCTGGAGGGACCCTGGTTGGGGACCTCTGCTTAAAAGGGGAACTCCGCTGGCAACCTTTTTTGCTCATTGTCACACGAGTGCAAATCACATTTGGTGTGATAGTTGTTCAAATAAAAATAAAATAAAAACCTTTTTTGGCTGTGAAATAAAACCAGTGCTACCTAAAGGGGGGCTCTTACTATGTGCTGCCTAATATGGAGGAATCTATGTGCTGCCTAAAGGGGGGATCTAAATATGTGCTGCCTAAAGGGGGCTCTATGTGCTGCCTAAAGGGAGGCTCTAACTTTGTGCTACCTAATATGGGGGAATCTATGTGCTGCCTAAAGGGGGGCTCTAACTATGTGCTGCCTAATATGTGGGAATCTATGTGCTGCCTAAAGGGGGGATCTAACTATGTGATGCCTAAAGGGGGGATCTAACTATGTGATGCCTACAGGGAGGCTCTACCTATGTGCTGCCTAAAGGGGGGATCTAACTATGTGATGCCTAAAGGGGGGCTCTATGTGCTGCCTAAAGGGGGCTAAAGCACGTTATTCCAAAGAATTTAGGAATAATAGGTGATATATGCCCTTTATGGATTAAAACCAGACTCTGCATCAACTATGTAATTTTCCATGGGAGTTTTGCCATGGATCCCCCTCCAGCACGCCACAGTCCAGGTATTAGTCCACTTGAAACAACTTTTAAATCACTATTGTGGGCAGAAAGAGTCCCTGTGGGTTTTAAAATTCGCCTGTCCATTGAAGTCAATGGCGGTTCGCCCATTTCGCCGGTCCGCGAACATTTGCGAAAGTTCGCGTTCGCCGACCGAAAATGTTATGTTTGCGACATCACTAATGTTCATTATAATGGGATGTGAGAAGGAATAATTTGATTTTTTACACTAAAATGCTGGGGTTACCCCACATTTTTCATTTTCACAAGTGGTACCAGTGTTAGGATTCGGCTGGCTGGAGGTGGCTCCTCTGTGTCAGAGAGGGATTGGCGTGGACCGTACCGGTGGACCGGTTCTAAGTTGCTACTGGTATTCACCAGAGCCCGCCGCAAAGCGGGATGGTCTTGCTGCGGCGGTAGCAACCAGGTTGTATCCACCGGTAACGGCTCAACCTCTCTGACTGCTGAGACAGGTGCGGTACAAAAGGACAAGACAAGAGCAAGGTCGGACGTAGCAGAAGGTCAGGGCAGGCTGCAAGGGTCGTAGTCAGGGTCAACAGCAGAAGGTCTGGAACACAGGCTTTGGACATACACTAAACGCTTTCTCTGGCACAAGGCAACAAGATCCGGCCAAGCAGTGAAGGGCAAGTGAGGTTTTATGAGCAGGGAGCAGGTGGAGACTAATTAGACTGATTGGGCCAGGCACCAATCATTGGTGCACTGGCCCTTTAAATCTTAGAGAGCTGGCGCGCCCTAGAGAGCGGAGCCGCGCGCGCCAGAACGTGACAGCCGGGGACCGGGACGGGTAAGTGGCTTGGGATGCGATTCGCGAGCGGGCGCGTCCCGCTATGCGTATCGCATCCCCGTCGTCAGTGTCAGTGCAGCGCTCCCGGTCAGCGGGTCTGACTGGGGCGCTGCAGATAGGAGAACGCCGCGAGCGCTCCGGGGAGGAGCAGGGACCCGGAGCGCTCGGCGTAACAACCAGGAGAAAATGTCACCGTAAATTTGTAGATACATTTCTTTGGAGTAAGGACATACATCATGGCTGGATGATAGGAGCTCGACGGGTGCCCTCATGGGGCATTACATGGGGTAAATAACTGGGGTACACTAAGTGACTAAAATGGGGTACAGTGGGACGTAAAAAATAAAACAGGTCATGTTCCCAGAATGATGATCCAGAGCATAGCCAAAACTAAAGAACATGCCTGCCCCAAACCCTATGCTCTGAATCATCATTCTGGGAATGTGACGTGTGTGGCCATCCCTAACCTGTTACCTCAAATGCGCACCCCACTCAGGTGGAAAGAGAGCGCTGCACATTTGAGGCAACATAAAAAGTCCCCTATGATAGTGACTCAGTGACCCATTACCCATTTTTGGAAAAAAATACACCCAGAGGTCTTATCAGGTTTTTTTTTTTTTTTTAAGAAAATAGTTTTTGGGGCAATTTAGAGGTTTTATGGGGTTAAAATTTGCATTGTACTCTGGACTTGGTACATTGGGGTCAAATTATGGAAAATTAAAATGAAAAGGGAAAATTTAGAACTCCATGGAAGTGTGATACTCCCTGAAGCAATCCTTAATGCAGAGGCCCGGATGATCGGGGCAAGTGTCACATTGAGTGGTGGTGTCCTTCCGAATCCCCCTCTTGTAACACACTCTGCATCTTTTCTGGGTTCGTCCCTTCTTTCCAGTGTGGGGGACTTCACCTGGAAAGTGTTGGCCTGGGACGATCCTGGCACCTATAACTCCAGTTCCTTGGGAAGTCCGGCCTGCTCTTTCCCGGCCAGCAAAGATCAGGACCTTTAGGACTTCTTCTTGGAACTGGAGGAATGTCCCTGTGTTGCCAGCGTACTGGGATAGTACAAAAGCGTTGTACATGGCAACCTGTACCAAGTAGACCGCAACTTTTTTGTACCATACCCGTGTTTTCCGCATGGCATTGTATGGCTTGAGGACTTGATCAGAAAGATCAACTCCCCCATATACCGAATGTAGTCCAGAATACAATCAGGCTTGAGGACCTGTGTTGTGGTACCTCGCACAGGGACAGGTGAGCTGCCGTTACCATGAAAAGTGGTCAGCATAAGGACTTCCCTCTTATCCTTATACCTGACCAGCAACAGGTTTTCATGGGTAAGGGCACGGGACTCACCCTTGGGCATAGGTGTCTGCAGAAAATTTATAGGGAGGCCTCTCTGGCTTTTCCGCACGGTCCCACAAGCGGACGTGGATCTGGTGGCAAGGGATGTGAAGAGAGGGATGCTGGTATAAAAGTTGTCCACGTAAAGGTGGTAACCCTTACCAGCAATGGGTACACAAGGTCCCAAACGATTTTCCCGCTAACACCCAGAGTCGGGGAACAATCTGGGGGTTCAATACGGGAATCTCGTCCCTCATACACTCTAAACTTGAGAGCAGGGGCGGACACAGACAGCAGAGGGCCCCTGTGCAAAGAATATGCCTGCCCCCCCCCCCCCCCGGTTATATATTTGCTAGGTAAGCGGGTAGTACGTTTGCAAGTAGTACATTTGCTAGTTAGGTAGGTAGAACATTTTCTAAGTAGGTAGACAAGTAGTAAATTTGCAAGATATTTAGGCAGTTAGTAAGTTCAGTTGGTAGGAAGGCAGGTAAAATGTTTGGTGCTAGGTAGGTAGGTAGGCAGGTAGGTATAAGTTTGGTTGGTAGGTGGGTAGCCATGTAACATTTGGTAGGTAGGCCCTTTGTCCAGTGTTTTCCAAACAGGCTTTGACTGTTTGGGCATGCTGGGAGTTGTAGTTTTGCAACAGCTGGAGGAACCCAGGTTGGGAAACAATGGACTAAGGACCTACCTACCAAACCTGAGTGCCTCCAGCTGTTGCAGAACTAAAACTCCCAGCATGCCTGGACAGCTAAAGACTGCCTGGGGGAATGCTAGGAGTTGTAGTTTTGCAACAGCTGGAGGAGCCCACGTTGGAAAATACTGACTAAGGAGGTGTTTTCAAAACAGTCTCTCTCCAGGTGGTCCAAAACTACAACTCCCAGCATTCCCGGACAGTCTAGTGAATAGTGAGTACAGCTCTGGAGTATAATACAGGATTTAACTCAGTACATAAGTAATGTAAAGTGACCCTATACAACGTGACATCTTATACAATGTGTGGCACCCATTGTGCAAAATCTAACTATTGCGATAAATGAAGGCTCACTTTACATTACTTATGGTGGAAGCAGCAGGTCACTCACCTCGTCTCCTAAGGAAACTTTTAGATTTGACTGTTGTGAGGCTCCTCAGGTTCTGTTATATGAATGGCGGCTCTGGAGTATAATACAGGATATAAATCGAGATTTTCCTAGCTTGTGACGGAAAATATTAGTTATATGAAGACAGGAGGCGAGTATCTTATGCATTAATCTTTCTTTATTAATGCCCATAGCAGAAAAATGCACTATTTAATGTAAAGAAAAATGAACAGAAACTTGAACTACAACTCCCAGCAGTCCTAGGGCCACAGTGGCCACTCCCAACCCTGTAGGCCCTATATAAGGACTGCCTCATAACAGATCTTCCTCTTTCTGTATGCGAATCGCCACTGCACCGGAACCATGAACTCCAAGCGGACGCCACCATACTCCTCCAGACTCGTCGACCAACCGGCCCGACATCTCAGCTTCCGGAGGCAAACTGGGGAACTTCAACTTCGCCCCAACGGGGACCTTAGATAAACCCAACGCATTCGACCAACAGGTTATCCATGCACAGGAACCAGCTGCCGTGATCAGTACCCTGAAAAGAGAATGTAGAAACGTAATAGGGTTGGGTAGGGAGGGAAGATACTCGCCTCCTGTCTTCATATAACTAATATTTTCCGTCACAAGCTAGGAAAATCTTGATTTATATATCAGACAGGAGGCTCATATCTTATGCAGGTTCAAAGCTAGCAACCAGATAAAATACATACGAACATAAGCAAAACATCACAAAACCGACATGGAGACATGTTCCTCCGGTCTGAAGTAGAAATGACGAAAGGTAGATTCAGAAGACCAATCAGCCGCCATTAAAAGATCAGCAAGGGAACCACCCGTCGTGACCACTTTAGTGGCCATAGCGCCCCTGGATGAATGTGCCCCAAAAAGGGACACGTCTATGCCCGCCATCTCCATGGCGGATCGGACCCACCGGGCCAGGGTTGCGGAGGTGACCGGATGATGAGGCTTGACATAAGAGACAAGGAGTTGAGAAAAGTCAGGAGAACGTAGCTCAGCAGTGAGCGACTCGTAAGTTTGAAGGCAACGAACAACGCAGAGGCGAGGATGTGCTGGAAAATAAGGGTAGAAAACTGAATGTAAACTCGTTTTGGTCCTGCGTACCACCGAGAAGTTTACACCTTGAGGCGAGAATTGACGCCTAGAGATGTCCAGGGCTTTAACATCCGAGACTCTCTTGATGGAGACCAGGCATAATAGGACCGTAAGTTTGTAGGACAACAGGCGCAAAGAAAGCGCCTCATTGTCCTCCCATCCAGAGAACATGTCCAGCAATCGGGAAACATCCCAAGTGGATTGATATTTAGGACGTGGAGGACGCTTAAATTTGATGCCGCGCAACAACCTACACACCAATGGATGTTTGCCGACCGGCAACGAGTCCACCGGGTAGTGATAAGCGGAAATTGCCGACCGGTACACGTTGATGGAGCTGAATGATTTACCGGATTCAAAAGAATCCGCCAGGTAATTTACTATTATGGATATAGGCGCTTGTATGGGATCAACCTGTCGTTGATCACACCAACGCACCCAAAGTCTCCAGGCTGATCCATATGCCGATCGAGTCCCGGGGGCCCAGGCCAGGGCGAGTAGGTCCCTAGCTGATTGAGAAAGGTCGCCGTCTGTGTCCGGCACCCTGAAACCAACCACGCTAGGAGAGTCAGGTTGCCCTCCGCTACTAGAGGGTGGATACACCTGGTTGGGTTGGAGAGAATTTGCGGGAAACTCGGCAGTAACCTGGGATAATCCAAGGTCATCCCCAGAAGGAGGGGAAACCAGGGCTGTGTCGGCCACCAGGGGGTGATCAACACAATGTTCGCCTTCTGGTTCGTTAGATGTAGGAGAACTTTGGGGATCATGGAGAACGGGGGAAACGCATAGTGCGTCCCCTCCGGCCATATTTGGCGAAAGGCGTCGACCGCGACTGCCTCTGGGTCTGGTCGCCAGCTGAAGAATCGAGGTAGATGATGATTGAGTCGTGAGGCAAAGAGATCTATGCTCAACGGACCCCAAAGGAGATTCAGCTGAAGGAAGATGGAACGATCCAGACGCCAGTTGCTGGACTCCAGAAGATAGCGAGAATTCCAATCGGCTACCGCATTGGAAACCCCTGGAATATATTCTGCCAACGGTACGATGTTGCGGGAGAGACAGAAGTGCCAAAAACCCCTCGCGATGTCGGCAAGGATTTTGGATCTGGTGCCCCCCAGGCGGTTGACATATTGTACCGCCGCAACATTGTCCATGCGTAATAATACGCAGCAATTGGACACCTCTGACAGGAAGCTCTTGACGGCAAATGATGCTGCCAGAAGTTCTAATGCATTGATGTGGAGGAGGGATTCCTCTGAGGACCAGGTCCCTCCCGTAGTGGCGTCTCCAAAACGAGCGCCCCAGCCTAGGCGGCTCGCATCCGACTCTAGAATGAAGTCCGGACTGGAATTGAAGATCGTCTTGCCATTCCATTCGACGGCATGACGTAGCCACCACCGCAATTCTGCCTTGGCCTCCGCATCGAGGGGTATCTCGTCTGCGTACTTGAGGCCTTGCCGAAGATGAAGGATTTTGAGTCTCTGGAGGGCCCTGTAGTGTAGAGGGGCCGGAAATATGGCCTGAATGGAGGCCGCCAAGAGACCCACCAAGCGAGCTAGGGTCCGCAACGACAAAAAGCCTTTGCGCAAAACTGCCCTGATCTCCTTGCGAATGAGAGCCAACTTCGCCTTGGGCAAGCGCAACACAGCTTGATTGGTGTCCACCAAGAAACCCAAGAACTCCAGCTCCTGTACAGGGGCGAGGACTGATTTCTCGTGGTTGACTAGAAATCCCAGTCCTTGTAAGAGGGAAATCGTCCACCCCAAGTGGAGAGAGGCTTGATTCTTTGAGCGAGCCATGATGAGGATGTCGTCCAGATAAATGATCAGACGAACCCCTCTGCTCCTCAGGGAAGCCACCACCGGTTTCAATAGTTTGGTGAAGCACCAGGGGGCAGACGAGAGACCGAAAGGAAGGCAAGTAAATTGCCACATCCGATCTCTCCAGATGAAACGGAGTAGTTGTTGGGAAGCCGTGTCCATGGGGACGGTGAGATAGGCGTCTTTTAAGTCCACCTTCACCAGCCAGTCTCCCGTTTGCAGAAGGTCCCGAAGGCAATGTATGCCTTCCATCTTGAAATGTCGATAGGCGACATGTTGGTTGAGATCCCGAAGGTTTATCACGGGGCGGAATCCGCCTCCTTTTTTCTTGACGAGGAAAAGGTTGCTGACAAACCCCGAGGATGACGGGCTGACCTCTACAACCGCTCGCTTGGACAAAAGGTCCTGCAATTCTTTGTCTATGAGGGTAACGTTTTGAAGTGAAAACCGGATGGGAAGGGGTAGTATGCCCAGTTCCGGAGGGGTGAGAAGATCTATATGGCAACCCGTTATAGTCGTGAGAATCCACGCGTCTGCGTGGATAAAATACTGAAGACGGCCCCCAACAGGAATGTGTGATAGTGGAATGGGTGGAACACTTACCGGTAGGAGGGCGAGATCGGGGATATCCTCTGCCTCCACGGCCGCGCCACGGTCTGCCCCTGGGCGGGAAGAATGGCGCCGGTTGAGCCACTGGCATGGTATAGGAGGGTGGAGCCTGGGGATACAGCGGTGGAGCCGTTGCCCTAGGATACGGCCTGTATGAAGAGGTCCGGCCGGCAGAACGGCCCCTATTTCTGCCGGCCCGGGGGAAAACCTTGTTGGCCCCTGATTTCTTTAGAGAGGTTTGGGCCTTGTCCAGACTATTGAAGAGCCCAACAAATTTGTTAATATCTTTAACCAGGTTATCCCCAAAAAGCATACCCTCTGCTGAGGGTCCTGGTTCAGTCTCGGCTAGGTGGGTCAATTGCAGGTCAAGCCGCGTAAGGATAGAGCACCTGCGCTCAGTAGAGCACGCTGTATTGGCGCTGCCGACCAGACATATGGCCCTTTGGGCCCACCCCCGGAGTTGGGTCAGATCCACGGGTTGATCTGCCGCAGCGGCCTGTTCTGAAAGGTTCAGGATCTTTGTGAGTGGGCCCAATAGGTCTAAAATACGATCCTGGATGGTCTTTAGAGACCGTTCTATTCCTTTTTTCGGGAATTTTCCCGACTTACCCAGGTATTTGGCTAGGATAGGGTCTACTTCGGGAGTAGCGACCACTTTCTTTGGTATAAAAGGTCTGGGACATTCCGCCCGGAATTTGTTACGGTTAGTCCTTTCAATGGCCCTACGTGCCCAGAACTCCACATACTGGGATACATGAGGTAACGGGGTCCAGTCGCCAGAGCGAGGATGGGATATCGCGTCTGGGTGGAAAAATGGTTCACCTAGGGCATCTAGGAGTACCTCACCCTGTGGTTCAGGGTCGGCGTTGGTGGTGAACGCCGAAGGCCCAGCATCCTCATCTTGGGAATCAGACTCGGAGACCGAAGTCTCGCCCGATTCATTATCTGATTCCTCGTCCGAGGGTTCTACATATGAATCGGGCTTGGCCCGCCTGGCAGACCTCTGCCTCTTTGGTAACTCCCTGAGGCCCAGGGGTCGTTTAGAGTCTGTAGGATGCATGGGTCGGCAGACCGTGGGGGGAGCTGCCTGTGGCATATTATTTACTTCCCCTGCCGGGGAGTCAGAAGCCGCAATTGTATGCTTCCTTTTCTGAGAGGCTTTACCTTTCTTTGAAGGCGGCTCATCGCTGTGAGATAGCGGAATAGGGGTCAAAGACAGCACCTGATGTGGGCCTGTTGGAGCAATAGCTGAGGCCAGGGCTGCTTGAACGGACCTATTTATGAGTTCCTGTATTTGGGTTGCACTCATGAACTGTGCTGTATCTAGAGTTAAGTCATCCCCCCCAGTGGGAGCAGATGTGGAAGCATCGGACATGGTAAGTATTTGTAAGTAGCTGCTAGGATAAGAGAACTGACAGACTAACAAGTATCCTGAACAGTTCAATAAGTAATTGATAGACTTATTAATATAGGGCAATGGGCTTACTGGGGAAGAAAACAAGTCCAGGCTCCGACCTTCACACCGTTAGCACTGCACTGGCGCTACGGTGGGAGGAGAGCCGAAGGTATAGAAAAACACCAGGGACGAAGTCTCGCGAGACTACGTCTCCTGGAATCACTATTGGCTCTGTCCGGGACCGCCCATTGAAACGTCAGTGGGGAACCGCCCATAGAACCAGCAAGGGCCGCGCCGAATGACGCGGCCTGACGAGAGGACCCGCCCCCCCGCCCGCGCGCGCGAAAAAGCGAAGGAGAAGGAGGACGGGAAAAAGGCGCAAGGTAAAATGGCGGAAAAGAGACAGAGAGAACGGGGAGAAAGTAATAGAAGGAAAAAGCCGCGAAATGCCGCTACAGGCAGCGATATATTATACAATAACAATGAGAATATAATGGAAGTAAATAAAATAATTAATTATAAATAATTAACTATAAATAAATATATACAAATATGAATAAAGAAGAGCACTATATAGTGAGGGAGAGGGAAAGGTAGCTCCCTCAGGCTATAAAAACGCCAGATATAACTGAAAATATATATATAGAAATGGAATCACTTATCTGAAATCTGCTATGAGCAGAAAGAAAGAGGAAGATCTGTTATGAGGCAGTCCTTATATAGGGCCTATATAGGGTTGGGAGTGGCCACTGTGGCCCTAGGACTGCTGGGAGTTGTAGTTCAAGTTTCTGTTCATTTTTCTTTACATTAAATAGTGCATTTTTCTGCTATGGGCATTAATAAAGAAAGATTAATGCATAAGATATGAGCCTCCTGTCTGATATATAACTCAGGATCAGTACAGGATAAGTAATGTAATGTATGTACACAGTGACCTCACCAGCAGAATAGTGAGTACAGCTCTGGAATATAATACAGGATACAACTCAGGATCAGTACAGGATAAGTAATGTAATGTATGTACACAGTGACCTCACCAGCAGAATAGTGAGTACAGCTCTGGAATATAATACAGGATATAACTATTATAATTACTAGGTTCACACTGAAAAATCTTCAGACAGCAATGCATTTCTGAGCGGATCTGCAAAAAGATTTGCACGGTCCTAGCGCCGCCCAAAGGGATCGCTTCTGGAGATTCATCAATGTGAACCAAGCCTTATACATGTGAGAAGGGGATTACACATGTGAGAAGGGGATTAGACATGTGAGCAGGGGATTATTATAATCCTCCACTCACATATATGTAACATCTCCCCATCACATGTATAATCTAATAATCTCCTCCTCACATTTATAATCGCAAAATCAGATTATACATGTGAGGAGGGGATTATACATGTCAGGAGGGGATTATACATGTGAAGAGGGGATTATACATGTGAGGAGGGGATTATACATGTGAGGAGGGGATTATACATGTGAGGAGGGGATTATACATGTGAGGAGGGGATTATACATGTCAGGAGGGGATTATACATGTGAAGAGGGGATTATACATGTGAAGAGGGGATTATACATGTGAGGAGGGGATTATACATGTGAGGAGGGGATTATACATGTGAGGAGGGGATTATACATGTCAGGAGGGGATTATACACGTTAGAGGATTATTATAATCCTCCCCTCACATATATTTATCATATCTCCCTCACATGTATAATCTGATAATCCCCTCCTCACAGTGATAATCCCCTCACATATATAATATCATAATCAGATTATATGTGAGGGGATTATACAGGTGAGGAGGGGATTATTATAATCCTCCCCTCACATATATGTATTAATGTATTATCTCCCCCTTACATGTATAGTCTGATAATCCCCTCCTCACATTGATAGTCCCCTCACAAGTATAATCTCCTAATAAGATTATATGTGAGGGGGTTATTAGACTATACAGGGGGAGATGATACATACATGTGAGGGGAGGGTTATAATAATCATTATTATCCTCCAATCACATGCATAATTTCTCCCCCCCCCCCCCCACACACACACACAATCGCAACCCTGCATCCCCCCCCCTCCCTCCAATCCTCACCCCCCCCCCTCCAATCCTCACCCCACCCCCCTGCCAAACAACCCCTACCCCTCAACTCACTTGTAATCCGGATGATATACCGGTCCATCTGGCGGTGAGTGACGCTGCAGCCTGGAGGCCGTGTGTGGGTGCTGTAAATCACTGATAGAGAGGAGCGGAGGACTCCTCTCTGTTCCGCTCCTCTCATCTCTATGATGCCCGCGGCCCGCCGTGACGTCGCACGTCACGTCAGCGGGCGTGACTATTTCCCAGGCAGCCACAGCGGTCCTGGGATAGTGGCTGCCTTTGGAAGATTGACGGCGGAGGCGGTGGCAATGAATTAGAAAAAGGCCCCCTCCCAAAAAAGGTAGCGGGCGGCGGCAGTTGTGGGCCCCCTCCCTCCCTCAGTCTAAAATTTTGACGCCTGGCCCGCCTGTTTCCCAGCCTGGGATGTCATGACCAGGGCCCCGCGTGGGGGAAAAGGGGCTAGCTGCTTTTGGGCCCCAGGAATGAGAGGGCCCGGGGCAGCCGCCCCTTTTGCCTCACGTTAAAGACGGGCCTGGCCCCAGTGGTCAGTGAGTGACTGTCACTCACTGACTCACTAACAGTTTCAGTTCCGGCTGGGCCCCCCTGGGCTCCTGGGCCCCTGTGCAGCTGAACAGGCTGCACATATGGTATGTCCGCCCCTGCTTGAGAGTGTACCCGGAGGTACTCTCACAAAGTTTATATAGCTTCATGCCATACCGTGCCCGCTTCGAGGGAATATACTGGCGGAAGATGAGTCTTAGGCAGTCATAGGTGGGATCACTTCAGGGTGGACATGCTGCATTATCTGCATAACGCAGGCATTTCCGAATGGCCTTGAACCGCCTCCGTGCCATTGCCATACTGTAAAGCAGGGTCTGGTACAGCACGTCCCCGCTCCAGTACTGCCTGACACTTAGCTTTTTGACCAGGCCCATATGCAGACCGAGGCCCCAAAATGTCCTAATTTCTGCTGCATCAATGGCGTACCATTCATTGGGCCTGGCCAAAACAGAATCAGGGTGGTGGGCGATGAACTGCCTGGCGTATAGATTCGTCTGCTCCACCATCAGATTGACAAAACTGTCACTGAAAAAATAACTGAAATAGTCAATTTCAGTGAATCCAGAATTGTCAATCCGGATTCTGGAGTCGCCAAGGAACTCCGGAATCCGTGGCTGATAACCCTCTGGGGGTCTCCAGACAGGTTCACCGGAAGGGGGCTCCGGTAAACTTGTCTGGGGGGTCGGACTCCTAGTACGTGTGGCATCACCACTCGCACTAGTGCCGGCCACTGGGCCAATACCATGGGGGGGGGGTGCGTGGCCTCGCCTGGCGGCGTCTCCGTTGCTGTACAGGTGACTCATCATCAGTACTAGATGATGAGGAGGACGATGAAGAACACAGGAATGTAGGATCTTCATCGTCCTCACTGACAGATTCGGAGTCGGAGGCAGGAAAAGCGTATGCCTCCGCTACCGAAAATGCCCGGCGAGCCATCGCCTTTTTTTCCATGATGGCGGGGGGGGTCGGTGGCGGGGGGTGTATGTGTGTGTTGGCGCGGGGGGGAGTATGTACTGTGTGTGTGCTTGATGTATACTATATATAACGGTGTGTGATAAGAAAGCTGCAGCCCAAAAAAATAATGGGGGCAAATTGCAGCACCCTGAACCCCTAATAGGGCCCGGGTCACACTGAAAAAACTGTGGTGGACCCTTGGGGACCTATTAGGGGGTCAGGGGGGGAATTTTACTTTTTTCTTACTTTTTACCCTACCTTTCCCTGGGCTGGATTCTTTCCCTGTTCTATGGGGGCTTCTGATCTCCTGAGGGGGCTCCGATCTCGGCAGAGGGGGAGTCCACGATGTCCTCCAGCAGCTCTAACCGCTGACTGAACTCAGCCAGCAGCGGGAGCTGCAGGAGGATGCTGTTAACTCCTCCCCTGCCGGCTGCTATTGGCTGGACGTCCAGCCAATAGCAGTTATCCTCGGGGGTGACGAAATTGCCACCTCCCGATAGATACAGGAGGTGATTGGGGGTGTATCCTACATCTCCGATGTCCTTGTATCTTAGGGTCAGCAGGTCACCTGTGACCCGCATCACCCGATTAGCGGCAGATCGTTGGTGTGAATTCACCAACGATCTGCCGCGATCGCCGACATGGGGGGGTCTGATGACCCCCATCGGCATTTGCACGGGGTGCCTGCTGATCGATATTAGCAGTCACCCCGGTCCGGTCCCTGCCGCACGCCGGGTGGGGACCGGACCGGGGTGACTGCTGATATCGATCAGCAGGCACCCCGTACAAATGCCGGGGGGGGGGGGGTAAATGCCGAAATTCGCCATGACGTACGCGTCCTTAAGTACCAGGTAGCTAGGACGTACGCAGATTTTTCTTTAAATCACCTAGTTTTTAAATTACTTCTGTTTAAAAATCTTAACCCTTCCAGTACTTATCAGCCACAGGAAGTTCTTTTCTTTTTGAATTTCCTTTCTGTCTGACCACAGTGCTCACTGCTGATACCTCTGTCCATTTTTAGAACTGTCCAGAGTAGAAGCAAATCCCCATAGCAAACCTATCCTGCTCTGAACAGTTTCTGACATGGACAGAGGTGTCAGCAGAGAGCACTGTGGTCAGACAGATAGGAAATTCAAACAGAAAAGAACTTCCCGTGGAGCATACAGCAGCTGATAAGTACTGGAAGGATTAAGATTACTAAATAGAAGTAATTTACAATTCTGTTAAACTTACTGGCACAAGTTAATAAAAAAAAATAATAATCCTGGGGAGTACCCCTTTAATCGCAAGGCCCTTTTTCACCCCTATTTATGACTAAAAAGGGTCTTATTTTTAACCTTTAGTATTTTACATATTTTTGAGCTGCTTTTGTACCAAACAAATGGCTGCTTTGCAATGTATATAATAGCATTTGCTGTAACAAAAACTGACAAAAAACATCTGAAAAATTAAAAGGTTCCTTTTTATGGAGAGGTACCTGCTCAGAATGGGTCACCGCAATCGTTCCAAAAGCCAGAGCTCCAGCTCCAAGCATGCTGCAGAGGCGGACAAGATGGCAGATTCCCCAGCCTCCAGCCGCGCTCCCTCTCCAGCTCATTCTGAACGCATCTTGTCGGATGGTGGAGATGACCGGGACTTGTACCCTATTAACTACGAGCGTCTGGCGGAAGCTGTGGCAAAAAGGATATCGCCGAACCTGCAGGACACAGTGATCTCTATGCTCCAGGCTACATTACTGCAAGTACAGGCCAAAGTGGGATTGCACGCGCAGCGGTTATCTGAGGAACAGGGGAGAGTGGACGGTTTAGAGACTGTCACTGGTACTATGTCTTCACGGGCCTCAGCCACTGGAACCGAATACCGGCGACAGTGGGACAAGGTTGAAGACCTAGAAGACCGCTCTCGGCAGAATAACCTGAGAGTCGTAGGAGTCCCAGAGACGGTTCATCCAGGTGGGAGATGGTATAGGGTGCACATTACCTCAGTATCGGGGGAATATGATATCTTTAATGTGTATGGTCCTAACGATGATAAGCATTCTTTCCTGGATGAACTTGCATCCCTAGTATGCTCCAGTACAGTGCGAGACAAGATGGTCATGACCCAGCCCATTTTCACCTTCAGGACCTGGGCATTTTTTGAAAATCTGACCACTGTGACTTTAAACATTAATAACTCTGGAATGCTTTTACTTATCATTCTGATTCCGAGATTGTTTTTTCGTGACATATTCTACTTTATGTTATTGGTAAAATTTCACTGATATTTGTATCCTTTCTTGGTAAAAAATCAAAAAATTTCATGAAAATTTTTAAAATTTAGCATTTTTCTAACTTTGAAAGTCTCTGCTTGTAAGGAAAATGGATATTCCAAATAAATTACATATTGATTCACATATACAATATGTCTACTTTATGTTTGCATAAAAAAATTGACGTGTTTTTACTTTTGGAAGACACCAGAGGGCTTCAAAGTTCAGCAGCAATTTTCCAATTTTTCTCAAGATTTTCAAAATTGTACTTTTTCAGGGCCCAGTTCAGGTTGGAAGTGGATTTTAATGGTCTTCATATTAGAAATACCCCATAAATGACCCCATTATAAAAACTGTACCCCCAAAGTATTCAAATTTTTTTTTTATTATTTATTTAAAAAAAAACAAAACGCATAGGATCCCCCCTATTTTTATTTTCAGCCAAATACCAACCAAACAGTAACAACCTGACATTACTAGGGTGGGCGAGGACCATTGTTACTGGCCCTCCCCAGCCTAAATAACGCCAGCCTGTTACCGCATAGGCCCAGTAGCGCCATTTTTGATGCTCCGGGCCTGTTGGTACCAGCTCTTCCCGGCACCCCTGTGGCGTTGGGTACCGGGGTAATAATTGGGGGTTAGTGCTAGCTGTTTTTGTGGCTAACGCTAAGCCCAGCTTAGTAATGGACTCTGTCTATAAGACAGCTTCCACTACTAAGCCTGTCAAGTAAAGTAAGGTAAAAACACAACAGGTTTTAAAAAAATTTTATTACAAAAAACACTCCCCCACAAGCCCTCGTTAACCATTTTATTAAAATCAAACAAAGAAAAACGCTGGATACACGGATCTGAAATGAGAAGAAAAAAAAAATGGGTTAGTACATTTATTATCACCTGCTCACACATCTCCCGCCCTGCACGACTACAACTGTAGTAAGGACATGCTGGGAGTTGTACTTGTGTGGCGCAGGAAATGTGTGGGCAAGTGAAAAGCTTGTCCCCTGCCCCCAGCTGCAGGACTACAACTCCCAGCATGCCCTTACAGTAAGGTGGGGCGGAGGCCCGGGCACAGGGTTTCCCAACATGGGAGTTGTAGTGTTGCAATATCTGGAGGCACCCTGGTTGGGAAACACTGTTTTAGGGCTTGGGCAACTTACCGCCTTCCGTAGGATCCAGCACCGCACAAAATTGCCGCAATACACTGCCGCGCGACAGTGCCGCCCGACGATCTCCGTCACCGATCGTCGCTGGAGCCTCGGAAGGGTAAGTGAACGTCTTTGGAGGTCCCCTTCAGCTGTTTAGTTTTGCAACAGCTGGAGGACTACAGTTTACAGACCACAAACCAGTGGTCTGCAAACTGTGGCCCTCCAGCTGTTGCAAAACTACAACACCCAGCATGCCCTGACAGCCAAAGCCTTTGGCTATCAGGGCAGGAGCCCGGGCTGACATTACAGTGCAGCCGCCCGGGCTCCTCATACTGCCTCCCCGCTACCCCCCCCCCCCCCCCCTTGTCTCCTGCCCGCGCCGCTCAGCTCCTGCTGCTACAAGACTACAACTCCCAGCGTGTCCTCACTGTAAGGGCATGCTGGGACTTGTAGTCTTGCAACAGTTAGCAGACAGATGGGAGTTGTGTGGCGCTGGCAGGTGAGAGGGGGGGATGTAAATCACTGCAGTGTCCCTGTAGCGAAGTGAGGGTAGCGGGGAGAAAGTATGTCGGAGCCCGGGCGGCAGTAGCTTTTCCTGCTCCATGTTGGAGCTGGAGTAAATGTAGTCAATTTTTACGGCCGTTGCAACTGTTTATTGCGCAGCTGCGACTGTCACAGTTAATAAATACCTGACCACTGCAAGTCAAAAATGCAAACTAGCGTAAACCAAGCGGGAATTTTTTTTTTACTTTCTAGCTCTTGCTAGAGAAAGTTGCACGAAAAATAGGGTAGGCGCAATTGCGACAATTTAGCGCCAAAAATAGTCAGAAAAAAATGACTAAACCCCTTAGTAAATGCCCCTCATAGATACTAACCGGTTGAACTCGGAATTTGTTACGTTTATTTGGGCAGGGAAGAAACCCTGCATTGCCCATAAAAAAACTGATGCTGCCAAAGGAACAGGGAGGGATTAATTTCCCAGACATTAGACATTATTACTTAGCATGTCTGTTGAGACATGGGGGAAATATTCCGTATATCAGATGGAAGAGGGACTAGTTTTGCCTTGGTCGCTGTCCGCTATACTCCATACCCACTATGTGGCATTACCATCCTTGGTTAAACGTAGCCTACTGCTCCGAGATACTATTGCAGCGTGGAGAGGCTGTTGAGAGGCCATGAACCTGATCCGGAATTCCCGATGGCACATCAGAGGCGGGCATCACTCAGGTTAAGCATATCTTTCATGATAGGGAACCCCATTATTGTACTTAAGCGTAATTGACCGACTCCTATAATATTGGTCCTTCACATTTCTTGTAGTCCATCCAGTTAATGGCCTTTTTGCGCCCAAGACTACAGAAAATACATCCGGAATGGACAATAACACCTTTTAATACATTCCTACATAACACTGATGCCTTACATTAAATCTCTTACTTATACTGGAAAAAAAAAACGGAGGGGTAGTGACGCGGTCAGTTCTTCCCTTTTCAGATACTGGTAGGAGAAACTGAATAGTCCTGACTTGACCAAACTGATTCTAGAGAGGCATCCATTAGGAAGGCGGTTGTACGGGAAGTATGGAGGGAGAAACAATTTAAGATCATACACCTTGCCTTGTATGGGTTTACCCTTCCTAGGACTGAAGACCATCCTGACAGGATTGAAGCATGCCCTAACTGTGGCCTGTTCAGGTCTGACCTTCTACATGGACTAGTGACGTGCCCAAAAACAAAAGACTTTTGGACTTCTCTGTTTCACCTCTTAAATGCTAAACTGGGTTGTCAGCTCATGGTTGACCCTTTGTTGATATTGTTCCATATACCACAGACTCCATGTTACACTGACTCTTCTCATACATACCTTTTTGTTAGTTGGTAAACAAGCTTTATTGAGCCAATGGCTTATCCTCTCCATGCCCTCCGTCTCAGATGTCCTGTGTTAGATGAAACATTATCTTCTCTTTTACCATTTGGAGTATGGTAGAGTGGCTGATAAATCGTCCCAAAAAAAATTCTTTAAAAAGTAGAAAACCTTTATATTCTCATTTCTTACTGATGAAGAGCTGGAGACGACAATATCTCCATTTCTTCAATCTTAATGGTATCTACGTAAAGCTGTGGTTGGGACCTTGGGTATATTACGGATACCCCCTGGGCTACTACCACTTAGTATGATGTCTGCATTTTTGTATATTGCTTTATGGTTTCTTACTTTTTGTAACAGTGGGGAGATTGACAGGACCTTTATTTATGTGGCACTTGCCACAGATTTGATTAAAGCTTCCTTAGCTGAGGGTGGTGGGTGGATTAGTGTGGGAGGGGGGAGTTATTATGCGTGTGTTTCCTTATACTCTGTTTTCCAATGTGTCTCGCTATCATTGTAACTTTCTGTATCTATGTTGGATATGCCAATATAACGTGCACTTGTTCGTGAAGGTGTGATGCCTTGGTTTATTGTTGTATTTCTTAAAATGTAACACCCAATAAAAATGATATTAAAATAAATAAATAAATGAACCAGCAGTAAAAACAGATAAAGCTTTCAGTTGTTATTTTTCTTTTGTATGAAAAAGGTGATTTTTTTTTTAAAGGCTGAAAATATAATCCTTAACTGAGTGTGCATATAGCCTCCCAGTCATCAGAGTTAAATCCACTACTTACTAGGGGTGAACATAAGAGGGATGGAGAGTAAAAAACTCACTTGGGGGGGATTTATTATTTCCTGTACCAGTGCAGAGAGGAAAAATTTAGTTGCTATTTTTGCGCAAGCCATGTCTTTAAGTCATGCAAGCCATGCAGAAACGGAGCCTGTGTAAAAAACTATTTTTTTTAAATGCTCAATTTTGTCACTCTGCACTGGTGCAGAAATGATAAATTCCCCCATTGGGTTTTACTTTTTTTTATTACTCTAAGTTTTAAAGGGGTCAGCCCAGTTGCCCAGGTTGCCTATACATTAAGTACCTTGCCAGGTAGCGTTTGAAAGAGTTAAAGGGTACCTCTCATCAAAAAAACTTTTGATATATTATAGATTAATGTATGCAGAATAACTTTACAATTGCATGTTATAAAAAAAAATATGCTTCTTTCTATTTAATTTTCCACTTTTAAGAAATGACCACTAGGGGTCTCCCTACCAGTCCTGGCAGAAAGCATTTCAGACTCATGCTGGAGTCCTAAACACAACGAGCTGCCAGTCTGCTTTGTTCACAAAGGAGCACACTCAGAGCTGCCAGCCTGCTTTGTTCACAGCCTGTTTGGCTGTGAACAAAGCAGGCTGGCAGCTCTGAGTGTTTAGGACCCCAGCATGAGTCAGAAATGCTTGCTGACAGGACTGATCGGGAAAAATACAATAGAAAGAAGCATATTTTTCATTATCATTCTATTGGAAAGTTATTCAACATTCATTAATCTAAAATATATCAAAAGTTTATTTGATGAGAGGTACCCTTTAATGCAATTGGCAGCAAGCAATTCAAGTAGTACAAGCAGTACAAATGCCATCATGAGTGGCAGACTAGGCGTGAACTCTACTCTGCCTTTTTATAGCGCTTTTGCTTAACCCAACACCATAGCGTCAAACTATTTAATAAGAAGATTAATATCAATCTCGGGGACTGTAAATGGAAACAACTTGTACTTTTCTTTGTGCCGACAGCAGCACATGGAGCCGTGTGTCTGTTCTCATTTGTTTGATTTACATTAGGTCTGGGACAAACGTGGAACACACAGCAGAAAAGCAACTATAATATTAAAACCAGTTACAGCTGCTATAATCAAGGCAGCAATGCACCAGTTACTCATAGGGAAACGCTAACATTTGTGCTTAGTGCATAGAAAATATGATTCATCCACTATGAGAGCTCAAATATTATGATCCTCGGTGCACAATGATCGGCTCTATGATAAATGACAGTCCATGTCAGTGTTCAGCTGCTGTCATCTGATAGGGGAGTCTGGGTAGAAGAGGAAGCTCATGTGAGCAGCATGTGATAGGCTTCAATGTTATCTGCCAGCTGGGGAGCTGCTGTCATATCTGTCTGATATCCTTTAATTGACCCCTGACCTGACTACTCTTCTTAAAGGGGTACTCCGCCCCTAGACATCTTATCCCCTATCCAAGGAATAGGGGATAAGATGTCTGATCGCGGGGGTCCCGCCGCTGGGGACCCCCACAATCTAGCATGCAACACCCACCTGTGAGGACAGCAGGAAGGCTCCAAGTCTTATGCCTCCGGACCACAGGGATGGGACCCCGGCAATCTCGGCTGTGGCACCCCAGCCATCCAGTGCACGGAGCGAACTTCATTCCGTGCCGGATGACTGGCGATGCGGGGTTGAGGCTTGTGACGTCACGGTCACGCCCGCTCGTGACGTCACAACCATGCCCCCTCAATGCAAGTCTGTTGGAGGGGGCATGACGGCGATCACGCCCCTGCCATAGACTTGCATTGAGGGGACGTGGCCGTGACATCACAAGCCTCCGGTGCTGCTCCTGATGCTCTAAACAAATGCCGGGTTCAGCAGGTAGATCATGGAAGATCAGACATCTTATCCCTTATACTTTAGATATGGGATAAGATGTCTTGGGGCGGAGTATGCCTTTAAATAGGTTGTACCACAAACAATATTTATTACCTATCTACAGGATCTCAGGTCCTACCACTAGGCCCCGCCACCAGTCATAGTACAGGAGTTCAAAGTCACCCGTTCAAATCAAGTTGCCGTAGAGCATGCGCACTGCCGCTCACTTCAACTCTATGAGACTGATAGAGCATCAAGTGCATCGTCTTGGAAGGTGAGAGCCAGATTGCTGAGGAGTTTGGTAAGTTTAGCACAAAAGCCTGGCCCCATACAGGAGATCACAGGGGTACCAGTGGTCATACCCCCCCAATTAGACACTTATCCACTAACCTGTGGATGGGGGATAAGTTTTGTTACCAGAATAACCCCTTTAAATGAAAAGTGACCTCAAAAGTTCAAATGCTCACTGAGAACTGGACCAGGAGACCCTTATTTTCAAGCTTTGTGAGGGTACAGGTTGGCCGAACGCTAACCAAGACTTGTTTGATTGAGATCAACCTACATATTTAGGAACCCTCCTCAAACATATGTATGAAAAACTATAGCAAAAATATTAAATTGCAAATATAGCTATAACAATCCCGCCCAAAAATAAACAACTGTCTCAAATCATGAAAACATATAAATTTTTATTGAATAATGAATCAGATGCATCCCAAGACACCCATTAAAAACATACACACACTGAGACACATTAAAGTAATAATAGAAAAGAGGAGGGAACACACAAGTATAATGGAAAATTAATATTGCTGATAATTGCAGTATGTCCATAGGTGTGACTAAAAATAAATAATAGGTATAAATTAAAAAGCCCAGATGGTGTTGAATAACAGCCTGTTAATAGTATAAGACTATGCACAAAGCCAATAATTACCAGGGTAAAGTTACCTAATGGTGCCTTTTGCAAACAATCCTCATCGGTTCATGAATGCACTCAACATCTATTCATCCTCCATACCACCAAAATTTTTTATAAATATAGATAACAAGTTAAAGTGGTGCCAGAAAGTTAAACAGATTTGTAAATTACTTCTATTTAAAAATCTTAATCCTTCCAATACTTATCAGCTGCTGTATGCTCCAGAGGGAGTTGTGTAGTTCTTTCCAGTCTGACCACAGTGCTCTCTGTTGCCACCTCCATCTGTGTCAGGAACTGTCCGGAACAGGAGAGGTTTGCTATGGGGATTTGCTCTTGCTCTGGACAGTTCCTGACATAGACAGATGTGTCAGCAGAGAGCACTGTGGTCAGACTGGAAAGAACTACACAACTTCTTCAGGAGCATACAACAGTTGATAAGTACTGGAAAGATTAAGATATTTATATGGAAGTAATTTAGAAATCTGTATAACTTTCTGGCACCAGTTGATTTGTAAACCATAGTACCGTACCATTTGTTTTCCACCATAGTACCCCATAAACTCTACTTCAAGTTGATTGATATCCAATCAGGAATCAGCACTTTGACAAAGATTATTTGGGCATTGGGCTGGTTTGGGGGTTAACCAGCAATAGAAAAACTGAGCTAATTTCTTCTAAAAGGTCATGTGTGATATTTCAACTTGTCTACATTCACATCAATTGAACTGATTTGCAATACCACACACAGCCTAAGGACAATTATGTTGCTGTTAAAAAAAAAAAAAAAAAAATCTGCTCTTCTTTTCTAATCCTGGATAATATTTTAAAGAAAAGGCCTGGTCTTCCTCTGTTACATCTATTCCACTTCATTGTTTTAGGATTTTTTTTAGGATTTTAATCATTTACAAAAGTTGTATTGTTTTTATTGTTGCATTTACCCTTAGCATAACATTGTACTGTATATGTTGTGCACTAATTCTGTATATAAGAGCTCCATAGAAAGCAATGCACCAGAGCATTGTATCTTCAGGCTACCACCCTAAACATTCTTGTCAGAATTATATTATCGGAACAAAAAGAATATTCTTACTATGTACAAAAGACTACAGGAAGCAAAGATGTCTGCATTTCCGCACATTCACTCTCCCTCCACTGTACTCATTTAATTGTACATTGATTCATCTGAATGCAGCATCAATAATAACAGACGCCTGCCTTGGCACAGATACAATTACATCTCTTTCCAAAGAGCCTTGATGAGTAGGCATTATATCCATCAATAATGATGAATGCTAAATAACTAGGCCACAAAATCCATTCCAAAATACCAGGCTGGTCATGACGACTGCCAAAAAGATTACATTTCCATGAGCTTTTCTCCAAAATCCATAGTCCAGCAGCTGCTGTCAGATTATGCTATCAAAGACATTAGTATGTCATTCCCTGCAACATCCTGAAAAGACCCAACTATCATACCATGACCCATGAAGGTTACAGGGTATTCTATGGGGTGATACAGCAGGATAAGCTGCAGGGAATTTCTGCAAATATTAAAGGGGCTACATTTTTATATATCAACTGGCTCCAGAAAGTTAAACAGATTTGTATATTACCTCTATTAAAAAAAATCTTAACCCTTTCAGTACTTATGAGCTGCTGAAGTTGAGTTGTTCTTTTCTGTCTAAGTGCTCTCTGATGAAACGCATCTCGGGAACCGCCCAGTTTAGAAGCAAATCCCCATAGCAAACCTCTTCTACTCTGTGCAGTTCCCGAGACAAGCAGAGATGTCAGCAGAGAGCACTGTTGCCAGACAGAAAACAACAACTCAACTTCAGCAGCTGATAATTATTTTTAATAGAAGTAATTTACAAATCTGTTTAACTTTCTGGATCCAGTTGATATATATATATATATATATATATATATATATATATATATATATATAAATATACATATATATAAAATAAAAAAAAGTTTTTTTCCTGGAATACCCCTTTAACAGGTTTTCTATATTTCACTCCTCAGTCTTTGGGTATCACGAAAAAAGAAGCCTACTTTCCCCAACTAACCAGCGACCTCTATCTGTGACCTCTACTGACATGTATCAAAAACAATATATTTGATACATAAAACTGCAAACTGAGAAAAGTTAGGTCACTAATCTATGAAGGTAACACAGAAACATATGTTGTTGTTTTTTATTCTTTGCTAACATTTTTGGGGAGATTTATCAAAACCTGTGCAGAGGAAAAGTTGCCCAGTTGCCCATACCAACCAATCTGATCGCTTCTTTCATTTTTAAAAGGGCCTGTGCAAAATGAAAGAAGCAATCTGATTGGTTGCTATGGGCAACTTTTGCTCTGCACAGGTTTTGATAAATCTCCCCCTTTATGTTATCCAACAATGATAACAAGTGGCAGACATCAACGCCAGCAAAGAAACAAGGCACGCAGGCCCATAATGAGACAACAGTGCACAGTAATGTTGGGCCCCAAAAAACTGAGGTGATAGCAGCAAAGAGAAATAGTCACATAATGAAAATACAAAATGCATAAATTAAGGGGCCAATAGAATATGGAAAATACTGTCAGCACATAGAGGATAATATACCCTGATAGACAAATAGGTCTGAGCTAGAAGTCTAATAGCGCAATACCTCAGCGTGACTAGACTGACCACGTGATGGTCACTGATTGTTCGGGTACAGCTAGAAATGGTGTAACGCAATGAAAAAAATAACAAACATATCGACACATTAAAATAAATAACCGGAGAGGGCCGGCAATAGACTGAGCTGCAGTGTGATGCATCGAGCCTCGACTACCAGTACCGGGGCTCAAAACAATACACTGCTGCTCAGCCTATCGCCAGCCAAGGCAGGACATGGCTGCAGCGGGCAATTTGCATATCAGCAGTGTGACGTGTTGACCACAGGCAACCAAGAAGAAGACGGCAGCGGAGAACTGGAGCAGTGATACCAGGGCACCAAGGGAGCAGTGACAGGTGAGTTTAGTTTTTTGTTGTAGATGCTGGCAGCCCGGGCATAATGGCACAAAAAAATGCTGATTGGGACATCTCCTTTAATATGTGCTTGGATACAGTCTTAGATAAATACCAAGGTGTCGTGAAATCTATTAGCTCAATAAGTACTATTTTGGCTAAATTACTGGAGGAGATGCATTATTACGATATTTGGTGCAATGATTGACAGCCCTCTTTGCATAGGCATGCATACAGGGATAGCTGTCAGTCACTGGTTAGGACCTCCCAATGGACTCCTAAGTCCAGAATAAGCAGAGGTTTACATTCAGTTATACATATATGACTCTGTTCAGCTCCTTTTCCGCTACAACTACTAGCAGATCACCTTTCATGTTCAACGAGACACCTTTCCTGGTGCAACTGCTACCCCTGTGTTGCCTATAACTAAATGGGAGGGCTAGCCTTAACAATTTCCCCCTAAAAACTTCTAACTAAAATAAAGACACAAACACTACTTATCTGGAAGAAAAGGACATTGTCGTTTATTAAGGATAACCAATAATTTATTAATAAACCAAAAATAACAAATAAATAATTTAATAATACAGATAATAAATTTAATAAAATCAAATTTATCAGTATATCACCAAACTATTAATTGGAACAAACCATCTGTCTTCCCACCCCTAGCTGGGTGGCCACCGCTCTAAAAAAACGACTGTGACAAGTTAGGAGAAAGGGCAGGAACATTTTCTGATGTTGATTACACCGAACTGACAAAGGAGCAGTGATGAGCCTGTTTATATTCACCCCAAATTCCAGCCATTCAGCCCAAGAGCCAATCAGGGAAAGGGGGAAACCTGCCCAGCAATGGCTGACAACGTATTAGAATAATCTAGAACAGGTAACAGGCAAATATCCCACCTAAACATTGGGGATAACACATTCAAATGAATAAAGAGAGGGGAGTAATGTGGAGGCTCCTCCCATGTGGCCCCTCCGTTAATCCCACAGGTCCTGAAACATCTTTGTAGTAACCCAAGAGTCCTCTTTCTCACACATCGTGGTAACAATACTTCAGGTTCACAGCCTTAATATCAGGAACTTATTGTGACTAATATCATCAACAAAAAGGAAGTAATAAAATAAATTAGGCTTTTTTTAGAATAAAACACCTCAACCACAGAAAAGGACCGAACAACAATGTCAATTGGCTAAAGTGCCATGCATCCTGCTTACATGTATTACACATTACACACCTTATAAACACAAGCAGATGATAGGCGTATAACAATAGAAATAGATCATTCAGCCCTTGGACTTTTTGATGTTTGATGTTATTATATAATAAAAATCTATTTTGTTTTATTGCAATGCTGATGCTCCTCTACCTCAAGTGTATATTTCGTTAAGGCTTTGTAACATGTTTTGTTATGATAGTCACTTACAGTTTCCTGTCTTGTTGCTTAGTTTGGAAAAAGGTAACGAAAACATTACAAGTGTCATTGAGGCGACGTTTAAACATGCTTAAAGTATATTGCTGCAGATTTTGTGCAGCTGATTTAGCTAAATCTGATTTTAGCAAAATCTGCAGCAGAAAATCTGCAGCAAAATATGCAATATATAATATTTTTAGATGCTACTATTGGGCCTTATATACCAAAGCAAATATTACCTTGTATCAATATCCAGTGAAGTGTAATAGGAAATCTGATTACTATTTGGGACACAATCTTAAAAAATTCATATTATTAGAAAGCACTAGAAAAAGCTGAGCAGATTGATATATAGATTTCTAGGAAAGTTCTAGAACTTTTTTTCAGGTAAACCTCTGCTTATTCTGGGCTAAGTAGTCAATAGGGTAGTCCTACGCAGTGATTTACAGCTACCATTGTATAAGTGTAGATAAAGAGAGCTGTCAATCACTAAGTAGGTCTGCCCACATGACTACTTAGCCAAGAATTAACAGAGAGTTCTGTAAATATATGACAAGTTATCCTGGAACTTTTCCCAAATGAAATATCAATCTGCTCCTCCTGCTCTATAACATGCTGTCTGCAGATGGGACTGCATTTTAAGCATGACAGGTCCCCTTTAACCCCTTCACGGCAGAGCCCATTTTGGCCTTAAGGACCGGAGCGTTTTTTGCACATCTGACCACTGTCACTTTAAACATTAATAACTCCGGAATGCTTTTAGTTATCATTCTGATTCCGAGATTGTTTTTTCTTGACATATTCTACTTTAACATAGAGGTAAATTTTTGTCGATACTTGCATCCTTTCTTGGTGAAAAATCCGTAAATTTGATGAAAAATGTGAAAATT
Organism: Hyla sarda; assembly: GCF_029499605.1. Taxonomy (NCBI): domain Eukaryota; kingdom Metazoa; phylum Chordata; class Amphibia; order Anura; family Hylidae; genus Hyla; species Hyla sarda. Next base: position 175,615,364 of record NC_079196.1, on the reverse strand, counting down.
TTGCATTTTTCTAACTTTGAAGCTTTCTGCTTGTAAGGAAAATGGATATTACGCATACATTTTTTTTTTTGGTTCACATATGCAATATGTCTACTTTATGTTTGCATCATAAAATTGACGTGTTTTTACTTTTGGAAGACACCAGAGGGCTTCAAAGTTCAGCAGCAATTTTCCGATTTTTCACAAAATTTTCAAACTCAGTATTTTTCAGGGACCAGTTCAGGTTTGAAGTGGATTTGAAGGGTCTTCATATTAGAAATACCCCATAAATGACCCCATTATAAAAACTGCACCCCCCCAAAGTATTCAAAATGACATTCAGTCAGTGTTTTAACCCTTTAGGTGTTTCACACGAATAGCAGCAAAGTGAAGGAGAAAATTCACAATCTTCATTTTTTACACTCACATGTTCTTGTAGACCCAATTTTTGAATTTTTACAAGGGGTAAAAGGACAACATTTTTACTTGTATTTGTAGCCCACTTTCTCTCGAGTAAGCACATACCTCATATGTCTATGTAAAGTGTTCGGCGGGCGCAGTAGAGGGCTCAGAAGGGAAGGAGCAACAAGGGGATTTTGGAGAGTACGTTTTTCTGAAAGGGTTTTTGGGGGGCATGTTACATTTAGGAAGCCCCTATGGTGCCAGAACAGCAAAAAAAAAAACACATTGGATACCATTTTGGAAACTAGACCCCTCGGGGAATGTAACATGGGATAAAGTGAACCTTAATACCCCACAGGTGTTTCACGACTTTTGCAAATGTAAAAAAAAATAATAATAATTTTACCTAAAATGCTTGTTTTCCCAAAAATTTTACATTTTTAAAAAGGGTAAAAGCAGAAAATACCCCCCAAAATTTGTAACACAATTTCTCCCGAGTACGGCGATACCCCATATGTGACCCTAAACTGTTGCCTTGAAATACGACAGGGCTCCAAAGTGAGAGTGCCATGCGCATTTGAGGCCTAAATTAGGGACTTGCATAGGGGTGGACATAGGGGAATTCTACGCCAGTGATTCCCAAACAGGGTGCCTCCAGCTGTTGCAAAACTCCCAGTATGCCTGGATAGTCAACGGCTGTCCGACAATACTGGGAGTTGTTTTGCAACAGCTGGAGGCTCCGCTCTGGAAACAGTGGCGTACCAGACATTTTTTCATTTTTATTGGGGAGGGGAGGGGGGTTGTATAGGGGTATGTGTATATGTAGTGTTTTTTACTTTTTATTTTATTTTGTGTTAGTGTAGTGTAGTGTTTTTAGGGTACAGTCGCACGGGCGGGGGTTCACAGTAGTTTCTCGCTGGCAGTTTGAGCTGCAGCAGAAAGTTTGCGGCAGCTCAAACTTGCAGCCAGATACTTACTGTAATCCTCCGCCCATGTGAGTGTACACTGTACGTTCACATTGGGGGGGGGGGGGGGGGGCGACATCCAGCTGTTGCATAACTACAACTCCCAACATGCCCGTTGGCTGTCGGTGACTGCTGAGAGTTGTAGTTTTGCAACAACTGTAGGCACACTGGTTATGTATCACTGAGTTTGTGACCTAACTCAGTGTTTCACAACCAGTGTGCCTCCAGCTGTTGCAAAACTACAACTCCCAGCATGTACGGTGCATGGTGTACGGTGACTGCTGAGAGTTGTAGTTTGCAACAGCTGGAGGCACACCGGTCGTGAAACACTGAGTTAGGTAAAAAAAAAAACTGAGTTTCACAACCAGTGTGCCTTCAGCTATTGCAAAACTACAACTCTCAGCAGTCACCGACAGCCAACGGGCATGCTGGGAGTTGTAGTTATGCAACCAGCAGATGCACCACTACAACTCCCAGCATGCTCTTTAGCTATTTGTGCAAGCTGGGAGTTGTAGTTATACAACAGCTGAAGGTACACTTTTCCATAGAAAAAATGTGCCTCCAGCTGTTGCAAAACCATAAGTCCCAGCATGCCCATAAGGGAATGCTGGGAGTTGTGGTGGTCTGCCTCCTGCTGTTGCATAACTACAGCTCCCAGCATGCCCTTTTTACATGCTGGGAGCTGTTGCTAAGCAACAGCAGGAGGCTGTCACTCACCTCCAACCATCCAGCCGCATGAGGTCAGTCCCTCATCGTCGCCGCCGCCGCCGCTGCTCCTGGGGCCCCGATCCCAACATTGACGCCGGGGATCGAGGTCCCCAGCACCCGGGGTGCACGTCCCGCACCCGCTCACGTCCTACGGAAGAGGGGAGTGACACCCGCAGCAGGCACCCTGATTGGTCGGCCGACGAATCAGGGCGATCGTGAGGTGGCACCAGTGCCACCTCACCCCTGCAGGCTCTGGCTGTCCGGGGCCGTCAGAGACGGCCCCGAACAGCCAGTAATTCCGGGTCACCGGGTCACTGGAGACCCCCCTGGGCGATATGCCGGGATGCCTGTTGAACGATTTCAGCAGGCATCCGGCTCCGGTCCCCAACCGGCTAGCGGTGGGGGCCGGAATTCCCACGGGCGTATGGATACGCCCTCGGTCCTTAAGGACTCGGGATGCAGGGCGTATACATACGCCCTATGTCCTGAAGAGGTTAAGCAAAGTATTTTAATACATATCATATGTCGTCTGCTATCATATACTTAAAGGAGTAATCCAGTGCAGGAACACTTATTCCATATCCAAAGGATAGGGGATGAGTGTCTGATCACTGGGGGTCCGACCAGTAATACCTCCACGATCTCCTGCACAGCACCTTGACAGTCCCCAGGTAAGGAGTATGTTGGCTGCCACTTCTCTATGGGAGAGCTGGAGATACCCAAACGCTGTATCTCCTCTCTCCATCATGGAGGGGTCGTGTCCGCTGCTGCTTCATGCGGGGGTCAACATGCTCCCTTTCTGGGGATTGCCAGGTGCCATGCAGGAGATCATAGGGGGGGATTCCAGCTATCGGACCCCCCCGCAATCAGACACTTATCCCATATAATTTGAATAGGGGATGTGTTCATGCACTGGAATACTCCTTTAAAGGGAAACTGACAGCAGGGTCACCTGCTCTAACCTGAATATACAGGTAGATAGTGTGGGGGTCCCTCTTTATAACACTTCTTACCGGGCAAATATCGGTGCAACCGTTTTCTTCTTAACTGTAAAGGGAGGCAGCCGCTGCTGTATGTGCAATGCTTTCTCCCGCCTGTTTGACCCACTAACCCGTCCCCTTTGGTCCATAATGCCTCCCCTTTGCTAATAATTCTGCCTCCCTTACGGATATGCTGAGGAAAAAGGGATGAATATTTATAGAGGGGGTGAAATTATTGGCAGAAGGGACTGGCTTATCAGCCGAAGGGGGAAGCATTGCACATACAGCAGCAGTCTCCTCCAATACAGTTAGGTTCTATTCACACATACAGTATTCTGCGCAGATTTGATGTGCAGGATTTTCGGCTTCAGATTTCAGCTTGAAATCCTGCGCATTAAATCTGCACAGAATACTGTACGTGTGAATAGACCCTTAAGACGTAAAAACCATATTAGCAACAAGAGGATTATCTTCTGAACAACAGCACCGATTCTCCCCCTGTAAGAAGTGCTAGAAACAGGGTCACCCACACTATCTACCTGTATATTAGCAGGGGGTGATATTATGGGTGATCCTGCAGTCAGTTTCCCTTTAAGACATGTTGGGTGATCAAGGTGAAGTTCTTGAGTTCAGGCCTTTTCCTAAGGATGCAGCAAAATCCATTCAAGGGCACTTAAAGATTTCCATACAGGAAACCTCTGCCACAACATTCTCAACAAAAGACCATTCACATCCATTGTGCTTTGCTTATAATGTTATGTTAGAATTTTCCAGTAAATTGCATCTTTGACTGGTTTCTAAGGGATGTAACCACAGCCCATTTATAATAAAGAAAATCACATATAAGGGAGGCTCCCCATTGATAAAGATAGCAGAACAAAATGGTTGAACAGATGACTTTACATCTTTCACAACTGTGACACATATGCTTGTTGGTTGCAAAGCACAGTGGATGACACAAAATACCTGATGGTTTCAAAGACACAATTAGAAGAACAAATACTTTCAGAATGAAACTATAAATCCTATTCTGATTAGCCCTCTACCAGGCTCTACTCTGTAAGTCTGCCAGGATGTAGTGCTGGGCGGTATACCGGTTCATACCGAATACCGAATTTTTTTTCCTACATGATATTAATTTTTCCCATGCCGCAATACTGGTTGCCCTCCCCCCCCTCCTGGAATGAATGAATTATCAGCCGCAACACGCTGTCCCCACATCGGGGAACTAATCATATGTGACCCGCGGGCGCTGTTCTGCTTCTCTTCCCCCCCCAATGAATTATCATCCCAGCGCTGCGCTGTCCCCCCAATCATTCCCCCCAGCTTCTCTCCCCCCAAAATAATTATCAGCCACTGTGCTGTACTGTACTATCCTTGTGCCCGGGCTGCAAAAATAAACAAAATAAACTTTATCTCACCTTCCTACGTTCCCCCCGTTGTTCCGGTACCGACCTCACGCTGAGGATAGGAACGTCACAGAGCCGTCAGCGCATCACCGGCCGCAGCAATGTCCCACCTTGGCTGGTGATAGGCTGAGCCCACTGTCATGTAAGGAGCCGGCCGGCTTCTGACATGACAATGCGCTCAGCCTATCACCAGCCGAGGCGGGACATCGCTGCGGCCGGTGATGCGCTGACGGCTCTGTGAGGTTCCCATCTCCAGGAGGCAGCATGAGGATCGCAGTTGAGGACCGTCAGGCCAGTACCGAAACAACTACTCATAGCTGCGCAAATGTAAATTCTCAGTCCAAGTCCCTTGTTATGAAGGGTTGAAGGAGTTCTCAGCTGTGGACAATACAGTAACCCCCCGACATGCGATGGCCCCGACATATGATCAAATCGACATACGATGGCCTCTCAGAGGCCATCGCATGTCGATGTCAGCATCGACATACAATGCTTTTATATGTCGGGGCCATCGCATTTACTGCTATCCGACAGCGCAAAATGCTTAAGCTGCTTTCGGATAGCAGTTTAAGCATCCCGAACAGGTTCACTTACCTATCCCCGCTGCTCCGGGTCCACCACGCGATCCTACGGCGTCTTCTGCATCTTCTCCGGAGTCCGGGCCTCGCTTTACGGCGTCGTTATTACGTCGTGCGCACACCGTCCCGGCGCAGCAACGTAATAACGTCACCAGAAAGCGAGGCCCGGACATCGGAGAAGATGCGGAAGAAGCCGGAGGATCCCGAAGAAGACACCGGAGCAGCGGGACAGCATCGGGAGCCCCTGGGACAGCATCGGGAGTGGTGAGGACGCGGTCCGGAGCGGCGGGGACAGGTGAGTATTAAATGCACTTTTTACATTGAACGAATCCCTCAACATACGATGGATTCAACAAACGATGGGTCGTTTGGAACGAATTCCCATCGTATGTTGAGGGACCACTGTACTTATTTATTAAAAAGGGTTCTTTATCTATAATCTGGTCACAAACTGTCCCAAGAGCAAGAGCTGGTGCACTCTGACAAAGAAATGTGGATCTTGAACAGCAGACTTCCCATTATGTCAGAGCCCCCCTATTATGGTATATAATACAGTTACATTTTTTCTGTTTGTTTTTTCAACTCTACAACCCCATTAGCATCAATCTTTAAGACACAGAGTACCAGTTGCTCCTTCACTGTACACCAAGGTAGAGTTTATTCTATATCACTAATTTGCCCTGCAAGGGTCCCTCAGGCTTGCCCCTCCTATTCTTGCCAGCCCACTCACTTTACAGTCTTCTGTCAGTATCCACAGGTCACCATTCACACTCAATTGTTTTATTGTTCAACAGCCCATTTGTTAAAACTCTGACTTTCTCCATAACTCCAATCCATTACACCTCCCGCGCCACAGGACAGCCAATCTTATCTAAGTCCCACAATGAGGGATAATGTCTGACACAGCCCTTAATAACCCAGCTATAGTCCTGTCACGGCATAAACAGATCAAACAGTCTCTAAGGAGACTCTCTATCCAACAGCTCCCTTCAACTTCCCTTCCAACAACACTTTGGCCTTGCTGCCCAATACTGCACTGGCACCTTTTAAAATGTTGATATTTTTTTCTACATCAATGATCCATTACACAACTTCCATGCAGATTCAATGTCACTTGTTCTCTGCTTTCAACTCTTTTTGTGGTGTACTAATAATGAGTCCAGATTTTTTCTTTATGTGGTGCTGTAATTTCCTATGTATATTTAACCATTAAAATGTCATGCATTATCTTTAATGTGGACCAGTCAGTAGCTATACAGGGGTATAAATAAGTCCATGGCAGATAGGGCTTTTCATCATGACTTCAGGCATACCATTTTTAGTCCCCTAGTCCTTATTGCACATCTGTGTAATTGTAGAGAGTAGGGAATAACAAAATAGGATAGCCTTGACTCAGGCTCAATAGCTAAAGGGGATCTATTAGGACACTTGCCTGGATTCCTAGCACGCGAGCGCTGCTATCACCTGTATGCCCACATGCATGGGACCTGCGGCATACACTGACAAGAGACCATGACCTTTACCCCCACGCACTACAGAGGGCACTCATCGCTGTCTGGACTATGGAGGAAGAAGTATGTGGCCAGGCTATACTACAAGGGAGATCACTGCCTGGTACAGTTGATTATGTGTTTTTTCTTTATTCTGACATCTGACTAATGCAGAGGCTATCTGGCTAGCTAGCTACCTAACTATCTACCTTTCTATCTACCTGGCTACCTAGCTAGCTACCTAACTACCTAGCTGGCTACCTATCTACCTTGCTACCTACCTACCTTGCTACTTGCCTGACTACCTACCAAGCTAGATACCTACCTACCTAGCTAGCTAGCTACCTGACTTCCTACCTACCTGGCTACCTACCTAGCTAGCTGCCTACATAATAAGTTACCTACCTAATTGGTTACCTACCTGGCTACCTCGCTAGCTATTAACCTATGTGCCCACCTACCTATCTGGCTACCTACGAGCTAGCCAACTATCCATCTACCCGGCTACCCAGCTATCTAGCTACCAACTTGGCTACCTAACTAGATACCTACTTCACTACCTATCTGTCTACCTAGCCACTTATCTACCTGATTACCTACCTACCAACAGATTTCCCTACTGGGGGGGGGGGGGAATCAATGTACTAACCTAACTAAGGATGCATTTACCTATTGGGGCGATGACTACCTTTTTAAGAGAACTATCTAACTACTGTGGGACATACCTACCTAAAGTAAGAACTACCTGCCTACTGTGGTGGATATACCTAATTAATGGGGAACCTACTTACATGCCTACCCACTTTTAGTGTGCAGGGAACCAAGAGGGATATTACAGTTTAGGTGCCTGATGGGGATATTATGTAGAGGTCTGGAGGGCACTGGAAAAAGATATTTGTTCTGCAGATACTAAAAAGACTAGTTTTGGCTGGAAGAGGTAATCCTGGCTATCTGAGAGTGGATTTTATTAATTTGCAATGTAGCAGTATTAGTCAGTGGTGGCCATGATGTGGCGGTATTATTTATGCCTTACCAGTTACATGCAAAACTAGCAGTATTTTATCTTGTTTGGCGTTGCTCACCGTTTTTTGTTTGGTAATATTGGTCTCAGTATACAGGATATGGGTGGGTGTACCTACATATGCCATATGTACAGGTGGCATCTATGCACTGAATAGAGAAGTGTGTGCAACACGCTTCACTCCCAACCAGCCAATTCATAAACAGAGCCGTCTTTTTATGGTATTCATATAAGTTCTTATAGAGTACTCTATACAGGGGGGCTCTGTGTTAAACCAGTATGAGACCAGAGTCCCCCAGTTATGGGACCACGTCTAAAAGTGGTTACAATATATTGCTTTCAGGCGGCCTGAACATTAGATACAGTAGGGGAAAGAGGATAAGGTGAGGCACATTCGTCATACACTGATTCACAGACTTCCACTTACAGTAAAGCCTATAGCCTGCAGCTGGCTGGTCTTGCGGCAAAAGTAAAAGCCCTGCAGTGAATTCTTCATACCAAGGATGTTTGCTGTTTACTAAAAGTAGAATTTCTACAATTGTGCAATATTTGATTCAAGTAAACTTTTTAACCCCATTATGAAAAACTACCTGGAATTTTCTTTCAGGTCTCTACCTTTAAAATATTTCTGAAAAACAATAAACTAATGCATCATTCTAGATATATGCAACCCCATGTTAGAAAACATGCCTAAGGTCAGCGACTAAGTGACATCAATGGTGTAGTAACACAAGCCTTGTTTGTGATTTCCTCTAGAGAACCCTGGCCCCTTCCGAGCCCAAGGGCCCAAACTGGAGGCATCTTCTTACTTGTCTCAGTGATATGACAAGTAATGTATTAAAAAAGGGGGTTTTCCCACTTGAGACACATCCACAGGAAACGTTTACAGGATACACTCCCACCTATCACAAGAACAAGGGTCTTCCGATACCACTTCTGCAAGTCAAGGCAGGTGGTTGCAGAACCCATGGTGTGGATATGCCATGAATATCTACAGTCTAAAGTGCATTTTTCCTTTACTAGAGTGAATTATTTACGTGCTGAGCATAGAATACATTTGACAAGAGGTAAGAAAATCTTCCCACATCAGAGGTGTAAGTAGAATACATAGGACCCCAATACAGATTCAGATATTGCACCACAGCAGTGCCAATGTATGGAATGGATAATAAAATTAAAAATAAATGTAACACACTCCATTCATAAACAGAAATCCATCTATTAGAATTCACACAAAAACAGGGTTCAGCACAGTGATGAAGTGATTGAGCAATACAGCACTGCACCAGGAGGTAAAAGGGTACTCCAGAGGGAATTTTTTTTTTTATATCAATTGGTTCCAAAATGTTATACAGATTTATGAATTACTTTTATTTAAAATTTGTAATCCTTCCAGTACTTATCAGCTGCTGTAAGCTTCAGAGAAAGTTGTGTAGTTCTTTCCATTCTGACCACAGTACTCTCTGCTGACACCTCTGTCTGTGTCAGGAACTGTTCCAAGCATGAGAAATTTGCTATGGGGACTTGCTCCTGCAGGGAGCACTGTGGTCAGGCTGGAAAGAACTATACAACTTCCTCTGGAGCATACAGCAGCTGATAATTACTGGAAGAATTAAGATTTTTATATAGAAGTAATTTACAAATCTGTAAAACATTCTGGCACAAGTTGATTTGACATAAACTGTCCAGGGTACTCGGCTAACACAGACAGAAATGTCAGCAATGTCAACATCCAAATGCAGGGAAGAAAGGAACGCGGTACTTACTGGATCAGAAAGATGCAAAGATGTTGGTTTCTTCAACGTGCAGTGCAAAAAAAAAAAAAAGTAAAAAGCAAGGAGACACAGAGACCGGGGAACCCAGGCATGGTAACAGCTGTTTCATGTACTAGGTTTACTTCCTCTGCAAACAGCAATTGTGTCATTGAGCTGCCAATGGTGTCATAGAGCCTGAAAACAGCGTGGTCATCATTTGGCCGCAGCGTCAAAGGGAAATGGTAGTTAGCCATACTGACAGCTATTGTCTGGGTTGGTTTAAAAAATGATGCCTTATTGTCAGGATAGACCATCCATATTAAAGCGCAACTGTCATGAAATCTTGGCGCAATAACCTGCACACAGCCTTTGTACTGTGTGCAGGTGGTGGGTATAGCAATGTTTTTACCTGATATTTGCAGGCTTTCATGACGCCAAAAATGCTTTAAATAAAAGCCACTGATGGTCGGATAGGCGTGGTGCGAGGAACGCGATGCCTGGCCGCCGCCATGTCCACCCCCACACCTACCCCGTATGTCAGGACCTGTGTGATTGACACACAGGTCCCAGCGCATACGCCCTTCAGCTAATCTAACGCGTGCGCCGCTGTGTGTCATCCAGCAAGCGCTTGTTCCCGCCACGTCTTCCTCCTCAGTGCGCCTGTGCAGAGCAGCACGCAGTCAGGTTAGTTCCCGATACTAGGTGCAGAGAGGAAGCACGCTCTCTGCACCTAGCACTGCGCAGGCGCACTGAGGAGGAGGACGGCGGTGGGAGCGAGCGCTCGCTGGGGGAGCGAGCGCTTGCTGGATGACACACTGCAGCGCGCACGTTAGATTAGCTGAAGGGTGCATGTGCTGGGACCAGTGTGTCAATCACACAGCAGTCCCAGCGCTGACATACAGGGTAGGTGTGGGGGTGGGCTTTGCGGCGGTGGGGCATCGCGTACCTCGCGCTACCCCTATCCAACAGTCAGTGGCTTTGATTAAAAGCATTTATTGGCATCATGTAAGCCTGCAAATATCAGGTAAAAACATTGCTATACTCACCACCTGAACACAGTACAAAGGTTGTGTGCAGGTTATTGCACCAAGATTTCATAACAGTTGCGCTTTAAATCAGTGAAGTATGACTCTCCACTTAACGGGAGAATAATACCTAGCACACGCAATACGTAATGTTTGTCACGTGCTAGTGCATGCACACAATAAAAAAGATGCAGCACTTGCTCAATCGCCGCAGCTTCCTCCAGCTAATCAAAAGGGGTATTAAAGTTGGACACCAAGAGATCTAATATTAGTGACCATTTTCAGGATGGACCATCTATTTTTTAGTCCTGGATAATTCTGTGTAATAACATCTTAATAAGAACCGATGCAGCTGAGGTCTCCAAATCCCTGAAGACAAGTTTATAGGGGTACTCCTGCCCTCAGACATCTTATCCCCTATCCAAAGGATAGGGATATGATGTCTGATCGCGGGGGTCCCGCCGCTGGGGACCCCCACAATCTAGCGAGCAACACCCACCTGTGAGCACTGCAGGAAGCGTTGGAGGCTCCAAGTCTTATGCCTCCGGACCACGGGGATGGAATATCGTGATGTCACGACTCCGCCCCTGTGTGATGTCACACCCAGCCCCCTCAATGCAAATCTAGACTTGCATTGAGGGGGCGGGGGGTGACGTCACATGGGGGCAGAGTCGTGATGTCACGATACCCCATCCCTGTGGCCGGGAGGCACAAAACTTGTCAACCCCTGACAATGGTGACCATTTTGGCTGTGTTGAAAATTTTTGAAACATTTATTATAAATTTTTAAGAACCAATGTTGCACTGATATAGCACAGATTCCAAAATTATTAATCTTCTTCTCCTTGTGTATTTGCTAGCCACCTATTAAATACTGGGCCATCATACAAAATAGTGGCCCCCTTATGCAGAAGAGAAGTCAATTAAATCCTAAGTAGAATACAACTCTACACTTGGCGACCACACACTAACTTACTGTCTCGAAATATGATTTTTCATATACACAATGTATGTTTCATCCGGAGTGAAATATCACAGGCTCAGGCAATCGCCACTGATTTACTGCTTATTGAAAAGTTGTGTCAGGACTTTCCCACTTTATTATTGAATTAAAAAGAATGTCCCCCTTGTGCGCTTCTTGTAAACTGTACCAATCATCGCCTACACACAGTGGGGGAAACGGCTTTGGTAACTGAAGCTATATTCATGAGATTGCACTCTTTTAATTCATGATGAACCATGGGCTCTACAAAGTGCCTCAATGATGTCACTTGTTCTTAGCAACAGACAGTATATGGAATGTGTATTTAGTCCATGATGTTAGTCCAACCCCTGAATTCAGGCAAATACAGCGAACAGTAGATACATTTCTTTGCAATTTTTTCATATATTCTTGTGACCCGAGGCAAGCATTTTTTTCCTAAACATTTTTTATTTAAAAAAACGCAGAATTATTTTTTTAATGTATACTGCCTCATAAAAAGTAAAATTAAAAACGATCAGTGTCACATGTACCCCAGAATGGTACCAATGAAAGCGTCAACTTGTCTCCCAAAAATATTTTTGTACTCCAAGGCCGCTGCGACTTTATATGATGCCAACAAAATATCCTAAACTAAAAGGATGCCCCAAAATCCACACGGCACGCCTTCATGTCTGAGCCCTGTGTGAGGGACACGTAGCGCATAAAGGCCACATATGGGATATTTCAAAATACATCAGAATTAAGGGAATAAATCTTGATTTGTATTTCTTTGTCAACACTTACTGTGTTTCAGAAAAAAAATTGATTAAAATGAAAAATTAGCAAAAAAATTTTATTTTAAAATTCAGCCTCCTCTTTGCTTTCATTTCTATGAAATGCCTAAAGGGTTAATAGACTTCTTTAATGTCATTCTAACTACTTTAAGGGGTGCAGTTTATAAAATGGGGTGATTTATGGGGGTATCTAACATAAAGGCCCCGCAATTTCACTTCAGAACTGAACTGGTCCAAGAAAAATCAGATTTTGAAATTTTCTAGAAAATCTGGAAAATTGCTGCTAAACTTATAAACCCTCTAACATTCTAAAAATGTAAAAGAATGTTTATCAAATGATGGGAACATAAAGTAGACATATTGTAGATGTGAATTAATCATTAATTTGGTGCAATATGACTATTGATCATACTAGCAGAAAATGTAAAGTCTAGAAAAATGCACACTTTTCATTTCTTTAATTGCTAAATATATCACCCAAAATTTACCACTAATGTAAAGTACAATATTTAATGAAAAAAACAATCTCAGAATCGCTTTCATAAGTAAAAGTGTTCCAAAGTTATTACCAAATAAGTGGACGCATGTCAGATTTTGAAAATTTGCCTTGGTCATTAAGGTCAAAACGGGCTGTTGAGTAAGGGGTTTTAATAAAGAAGACTTTCTACTGTGCTGGTGAGTTCTGCCATCTTCTTCTAAGCATTTTTTAAAATATTATATATTCCCCTATCACTGTAAAGCATACCTGTCATGTCCCACAAAAAAAAGTCATATGTTACTCAGTAGCTAATCCTGATCATGTTCATATAATTTTTGTGTCTAGCACCTATATTTCTCTTACATTTCTTTTTTCTGTTGCTTACTTGCTTTGTCATTCTGTGCATTGGAGGGGAGTGTCCTCACTCTTTATGACTCAGCTTTCTCCCTGAGTACTGGGTCTCTTAATACAATCAATGCAGACTGCTCTGCAACACCCTTCTGTCTGCTGCAGTCTGATAGGACAGAAGTGAGCACAGAGGAGTGCTAGTCCAACCATCACTTACTGGACTTTGTCCATGCCTGGGCTTGGACAAACATGATGCTGCAGCCAGACAGGGTTGTATTCTGGATGGTATGGTTTTTGTTTTTTATGAGCCATGATTTATATAAAAAACGAAATTACATTTTCTTATGAAGTATATTAGAAAGGTTTATGTTTTGCCAAAATGTACATATATAAAATGTTTTTGTATCTGACAGTGCCCTAAAGTGTGATGCCAGGCAGTGGTCTTGAGAATATCCTGCCATGGTAACGCTCTTCTGTATAACTGATATACAAAAAGCTTAAATGGGCACTGTCATTTGCAAAAATGTTTTATATCATGTGGATAATTATGGGGGAGATTCATCAAAACCTGTGGAGAGGCAAAGTTGCCCAGTTGCCTTGTTAAGAATGTAAGAAGTAAGCGGATTGGTTGCTATGGGCAACTGGGCAACTTATCCTCTGCACAGGTTTTGATAAATGTTCCCATATATGTTTTTTTGTAATATACACTGGTTAAAAAAAAATATGCAAATTTTGGGGTGAAAAGCTGCTCTATACTTCTTACTACTTGGATTCCCTCCACTGTCCAGAACACTGTTTTCAGGATCCGGACTGGTATGCGGGGAGGACACGGGTAGCGGATCCTCTGTACCAAAGATGCGATGACGTGGGCCGTACCAGGGGAACGAAATCTAAGGGATTACTGGTTTTCACCAGAGCCCGCCGCAAAGCGGGATGGACTTGCTGCGGCAGGTAACCCCCAGGTCGTTCTGTTGTAGATTAACCTCATCGTTCTTGTACATAATGTATATACCGAAGCATAGAGAAATAACTCAGACAGAGCCATTGTGCTTTAGCGTTCTGTGTGCTGTCCACTGGTCTTTATTTCAAATTGTTCAAGCTTATATCACCTTTGTCCTTAACATAAGTTCCCACCCCCTGCTCGGGGGAAAGGCATGCCACTCCTCAGTTTTCCCGGGCTCTCTTTGTTCATAATCTTCAGACGATGGGAGGGGTGATATGAGAGAGAGCAGATAGGGGAGGAGTGGACAAATAACAGGAATGTGGAGTCTTCACCCTAAATGGGCATTTTACATATACAGTATATAACATTTATATATACACACATATACATCTATATAAATCTATCACAGTCCCCCCTAAAATGACCAATTTTCCCTTTCCCTAATTTCCATCATCCTAACTCATCTGCCCCAATGTGTTTTCTCGAACGTTTCACTGTACTTTAGACGACCCATGGCTTATCCATGGACCCCCTTAGCCTTAGACTTTACACATATGGAGTCAGATGCTGTCCCTATGGGTCACTGGTGTTATAGGTGGCATTGAAGCTCTGTAATGGGGTATAGGCTTCATCTGTAATCTCAAAGTCCACATTTGTCATCACTGGTGTGGTATTCTTGTCGGTCGTCTCACACTTCTTCTTTAGGCAAAACACAACACACAACAAAGCAAGATTATTAGAATTATGAGTATGATTATTTTACCGGTCCTATACTGGCTGAGATATACGTGCAACAAGTCTCCCAAACATCTTGTATACCCCCCTTTTTCCTTTTACACCATACATCATATCTAATGCCGTACCATTTTGGAATATTATAGCGGATGTGACTCTTAGTTGTTCGGTATAACCATGAAGAGCATTTACAAAGAAATGTATTAATCTTCGTTGGTTATAATAGATATAATTAATTTTACTCATGGAAATCTGGGATATTATTGACTCAACTCTGTCTTTTTATTTGACTTCTAGTTATAAAACTCATCTGGGACCCCCTTGGGACTCCTTTAACATCAATATACACAAAGGGATCAAAACTCCCAGCAGGGGCTGCACGTTTTCCTCTAAAGTGTGGTGTAGATTTCTTTGTAGGTTCGTTACTGGAAGTGTGTATAGTCAGACGTGTCTTGACTAATGTGTATTCCCCAGTTTAATTTCTTTCTAATTTAACTCTAAACTTGATATCCCCAAGTATCCCATACTTTACGATAGTTACCATTTACTCATCCGGCTAGCTAGGTCTATCCTTTCTATAATCTAACACCAAGTATTCCTTTCCTTTATAGCATTATTACTCACTGAAATACTTATTGCACCCCGCTATTTGTACATGTTCACCTACTGATTCTCCTCATACAACGTCATTTCCTAACAATCCGTTGTGATTATCTTTCCCTTTGGAACAACCATGGTTATGCACAGACATAGATTTAACAGTTATCAGAGATACATCTATACGGGATCATCATATGCAATCTTCTCTTTCCTTACTTATTTCCTGCATAGGTTTTGAAGAAATGGGTGACAATTACAGAATCTGAACTAGGTACAGTTTCACAAAAGGTTCTTAATTGTATACTTTACTGTATCTATGGTTAGGGATCAGTACAATTAGACAAGGAGATACTGATATTGACCAACCCCGGGCAGTTAGATGAAGTCTACTCATATTCTCTGAAACAGGTAAGATGTTTATGGAGCGTGTTGGTCAGGTACCTTTATTGTTTTTTACCTAGGTCATATGTCAGATGTAAATGATGACGTCTGTACAAACCTTCTTTCTGCATTGTTGAATCCTGAGGTGACCCAATGTACTGACATTACTATGCACATATCTCCCCTCTGCTTAGTGTATGGGATCATATATGTTACCATGGGGTACAAGACTGCTGGCACATACATTTTCTTACCAACTCTTTCCGGATGCCGTCTTTGCCCTGTACCACTTTTTTCTTCTTCCATTGGTCTCTCTAAGCATGCATAGCTGGTTCCTGCAAGAGACCTAACCAGAAAATTCCACATTGCCCATCCACCTGTACACTTTGTACCATCATTGTGGGGGAACAGGAGCGCTGCAGCCTTGGCAGCCTCCTTAACCATTCAGTCCCCTTGGCTTCTGGGGCTGTTTCCTTCATGTGTCTCTGATCTTTATGATGGCCATTTTCTCTGGCAGCTCTTGGACTTTGAACACTTGAATTACAAATTTACAGATTGGTTCGCTAAAGGATTCAACAACACTCTTACGTCAATAGGCCCATACTTGTGGGCGGTAATTAAAGTGTACCCGTACTAATTGTGTCATACCTTTAGATATCTTACACATCTCAGTGAATACCTTCAACTCTACTTCTCTGAACCACCAGCTCAGATCGAGTGGTTTATTGCATTAGAACTTCATTCTGCGTGTGGTCACCATATATCCTGTCTTATGTATTACATCTTTACATTACTTAGAACAAACTTACATTTATGACTCAGCATTAACCATTGTCACGATGCCGGCTGGCAGGTAGTGGATCCTCTGTGCCAGAGAGGGATTGGCGTGGACCGTGCTAGAGGATCGGTTCTAAGTCACTACTGGTTTTCACCAGAGCCCGCCGCAAAGCGGGATGGTCTTGCTGCGGCGGTAGTGACCAGGTCGTATCCCCTAGCAACGGCTCAACCTCTCTGGCTGCTGAAGATAGGCGCGGTACAAGGGAGTAGACAGAAGCAAGGTCGGACGTAGCAGAAGGTCGGGGCAGGCAGCAAGGATCGTAGTCAGGGGCAACGGCAGAAGGTCTGGAATCACAGGCAAGGAACACACAAGGAACGCTTTCACTGGCACTAGGGCAACAAGATCCGGCGAGGGAGTGAAGGGGAAGTGAGGTGATATAGGGAAGTGCACAGGTGTAAACACTAATTGGAACCACTGCACCAATCAGCGGTGCAGTGGCCCTTTAAATCGCAAAGACCCGGCGCGCGCGCGCCCTAGGGAGCGGGGCCGCGCGCGCCGGGACAGAACTGACGGGGAGCGAGTAAGGTACGGGAGCCGGGGTGCGCATCGCGAGCGGGCGCTACCCGCATCGCGAATCGCATCCCGGCCGGAGGTGGTAACGCAGCGCCCCGGGTCCGTGGAACCGACCGGGGCGCTGCAGTGAGGGAAGTGTAGCGAGCGCTCCGGGGAGGAGCGGGGACCCGGAGCGCTCGGCGTAACAGTACCCCCCCCCTTGGGTCTCCCCCTCTTCTTGGGGCCTGAGAACCTGAGGATCAGACTTTTGTCCAGGATATTGTCCTCAGGTTCCCAGGACCTCTCTTCTGGACCACAACCCTCCCAATCCACTAAAAAAAAAGTTCTTCCCCTGACCTTTTTAGAGGCCAAAATCTCTTTGACAGAGAAGATGTCCGAGGAGCCGGAAACAGGAGTGGGAGGAACAGATTTAGGAGAAAAACGGTTGAGGATGAGAGGTTTAAGAAGAGAGACGTGAAAGGCATTAGGGATACGAAGAGAAGGAGGAAGAAGAAGTTTGTAAGAGACAGGATTAATTTGACACAAAACTTTAAAAGGACCAAGATAGCGTGGTCCCAACTTATAGCTCGGGACACGGAAACGGACATATTTAGCGGAGAGCCATACCTTGTCTCCAGGGGAAAAAATGGGAGGAGCTCTTCTTTTCTTATCTGCGAATCTCTTCATGCGAGAAGAAGCCTGTAAGAGAGAATTTTGGGTCTCTTTCCATATGGTGGAAAGATCACGAGAAATTTCATCCACAGCGGGCAGACCAGAGGGCAAGGGGGTAGGGAGGGGGGGAAGAGGGTGACGGCCGTACACCACGAAAAACGGAGATTTGGAGGAAGATTCAGAGATTCTGAAATTATACGAGAATTCGGCCCAAGGTAGAAGATCTGCCCAGTCATCCTGGCGGGAGGAAACAAAATGTCGTAAATAGTCACCCAAGATCTGGTTAATTCTCTCTACTTGTCCATTGGATTGAGGATGGTATGCAGAAGAAAAATTTAATTTAATCTTGAGTTGTTTACAGAGAGCCCTCCAGAATTTAGACACAAATTGGACGCCTCTATCCGAGACGATCTGTGTAGGCAACCCGTGAAGACGAAAAATGTGTACAAAAAATTGTTTAGCCAACTGAGGCGCTGAAGGAAGGCCAGGAAGAGGGATGAAATGTGCCATTTTGGAGAATCGATCAACGACCACCCAAATAACAGTGTTGCCATGGGATGGGGGTAAGTCAGTAATAAAATCCATACCAATCAGAGACCAAGGTTGTTCGGGGACAGGTAGAGGATGAAGAAAACCAGCGGGCTTCTGGCGAGGAGTCTTATCCCGGGCACAGATAGTGCAGGCTCGCACAAAGTCCACCACATCAGTCTCTAGAGTCGGCCACCAATAGAAGCGAGAGATGAGTTGCACAGATTTCTTGATGCCCGCATGACCTGCGAGATGGGAGGAGTGACCCCATTTGAGGATCCCAAGGCGTTGGCGTGGAGAAACAAAGGTCTTTCCTGGAGGAGTTTGCCTGATGGAGGCTGGAGAAGTGGAAATCAGGCAGTCAGGAGGAATGATGTGTTGAGGAGAGAGTTCAATTTCAGAGGCATCTGAGGAACGAGAGAGAGCATCGGCCCTAATGTTTTTATCAGCAGGCCGAAAGTGAATTTCAAAATTAAATCGGGCAAAGAACAGAGACCACCTGGCCTGACGAGGATTCAGCCGTTGGGCAGACTGGAGGTAGGAGAGGTTCTTGTGATCGGTGTAAATAATAACTGGAAATCTTGATCCCTCCAGCAGATGCCTCCATTCCTCAAGTGCTAATTTAATGGCTAGAAGCTCTCGATCCCCGATGGAGTAGTTCCTCTCCGCCGGAGAGAAGGTCCTGGAAAAAAAACCACAAGTA
Source organism: Hyla sarda (assembly GCF_029499605.1). Classification (NCBI taxonomy): domain Eukaryota; kingdom Metazoa; phylum Chordata; class Amphibia; order Anura; family Hylidae; genus Hyla; species Hyla sarda. The sequence goes on along the minus strand of NC_079196.1, from coordinate 175,596,577 downwards.
ACAGCATGCCCGGAAGAGTTTTTTTGTAGAAGGACAGCTCCAGCTCCCACTGAGGAGGCATCAACCTCCAATAGGAAGGGTTTAGATGGGTCAGGTCTGGAGAGCACGGGAGCCGAAGAAAAGGCAGACTTGAGTCGTTTAAAGGCGTCTTCCGCTTGAGGAGGCCAGGACTTGGGATCGGCATTTTTTTTTGTTAAAGCCACAATAGGAGCCACAATGGTAGAAAAATGTGGAATAAATTGCCTGTAATAATTGGCGAACCCCAAAAAACGTTGGATGGCACGGAGTCCGGAGGGGCGTGGCCAATCTAAGACGGCAGAGAGTTTATCTGGGTCCATTTGTAGTCCCTGGCCAGAGACCAAGTATCCTAGAAAAGGAAGAGATTGGCATTCAAACAGACATTTCTCTATTTTGGCATAGAGTTGATTATCACGAAGTCTCTGAAGAACCATACGGACATGCTGGCGGTGTTCTTCTAGATTGGCAGAAAAAATCAGGATATCGTCCAGATATACAACAACACAGGAGTATAGTAGATCACGAAAAATTTCATTAACAAAGTCTTGGAAGACGGCAGGGGCGTTGCATAGACCAAAGGGCATGACCAGATACTCAAAGTGTCCATCTCTGGTGTTAAATGCCGTTTTCCATTCATCCCCCTCTCTGATGCGGATGAGATTATAAGCACCTCTTAAGTCCAGTTTGGTAAAAATATGGGCACCTTGGAGACGATCAAAGAGTTCAGAGATGAGGGGTAGGGGGTAGCGGTTCTTAACCGTGATTTTATTAAGACCGCGGTAGTCAATGCAAGGACGTAGAGAGCCATCTTTTTTGGACACAAAGAAAAATCCGGCTCCGGCAGGAGAGGAGGATTTACGGATAAAGCCCTTTTTTAAATTTTCTTGGACGTATTCAGACATGGCAAGAGTCTCTGGGACGGACAGAGGATAGATTCTGCCCCGGGGTGGAGTAGTGCCCGGGAGGAGGTCAATGGGACAATCATAAGGCCTGTGAGGAGGTAGAGTCTCAGCTTGTTTTTTGCAAAAAACGTCCGCAAAGTCCATATAGGCCTTAGGGAGACCGGTTACATGAGGAAGCACAGGGACACGGCAAGGTTTACTGGGAACCGGTTTTAAGCAGTCCTTGGAACAAGAGGGCCCCCAACTCTTGATCTCCCCAGTGGACCAATCCAGGATTGGGGAATGGAGTTGAAGCCAGGGAAGTCCAAGAAGGATTTCAGAAGTGCAATTGGGGAGGACCAACAGTTCAATCCTCTCGTGATGAGATCCGATGCACATTAGAAGGGGCTCCGTGCGGAAACGTATAGTACAGTCCAATCTTTCATTGTTTACACAATTGATGTAGAGGGGTCTGGCGAGACTGGTCACCGGGATGTTGAACTTGTTGACGAGAGAGGCTAAGATGAAATTTCCTGCAGATCCAGAGTCCAAGAAGGCCACAGCAGAGAAGGAGAAGGCAGAGGCAGACATCCGCACAGGCACAGTAAGACGTGGAGAAGCAGAGTAGACATCAAGGACTGTCTCACCTTTGTGCGGAGTCAGCGGACGTCTTTCCAGGCGGGGAGGACGGATAGGACAATCCTTCAGGAAGTGTTCGGTACTAGCACAGTACAGGCAGAGATTCTCCATGCGGCGTCGTGTCCTCTCTTGGGGTGTCAGGCGAGACCGGTCGACCTGCATAGCCTCCACGGCGGGAGGCACAGGAACAGATTGCAGGGGACCAGAGGAGAGAGGAGCCGGGGAGAAGAAACGCCTCGTGCGAACAGAGTCCATATCCTGGCGGAGCTCCTGACGCCGTTCGGAAAAACGCATGTCAATGCGAGTGGCAAGATGGATGAGTTCATGTAGGTTAGCAGGGATTTCTCGTGCGGCCAGAACATCTTTAATGTTGCTGGATAGGCCTTTTTTAAAGGTCGCGCAGAGTGCCTCATTATTCCAGGATAATTCTGAAGCAAGGGTACGGAACTGTACGGCATACTCGCCAACGGAAGAATTACCCTGGACCAGGTTCAACAGGGCAGTCTCAGCAGAAGAGGCTCGGGCAGGTTCCTCAAAGACACTTCGAATTTCCGAGAAGAAGGAGTGTACAGAGGCAGTGACGGGGTCATTGCGGTCCCAGAGCGGTGTGGCCCAAGCCAGGGCTTTTCCAGACAGCAGGCTGACTACGAAAGCCACCTTAGACCTTTCAGTGGGGAACTGGTCCGACATCATCTCCAAGTGTAATGAACATTGGGAAAGAAAGCCACGGCAAAACTTAGAGTCCCCATCAAATTTATCCGGCAAGGATAGTCGTATTCCAGAAGCGGCCACTCGCTGCGGAGGAGGTACAGGAGCTGGCGGAGGAGATGATTGCTGGAGCTGTGGTAGTAACTGTTGTAGCATAACAGTCAGTTGAGACAGCTGTTGGCCTTGTTGCGCAATCTGTTGTGACTGCTGGGCGACCACCGTGGTGAGGTCAGCGACAACTGGCAGAGGAACTTCAGCGGGATCCATGGCCGGATCTACTGTCACGATGCCGGCTGGCAGGTAGTGGATCCTCTGTGCCAGAGAGGGATTGGCGTGGACCGTGCTAGAGGATCGGTTCTAAGTCACTACTGGTTTTCACCAGAGCCCGCCGCAAAGCGGGATGGTCTTGTTGCGGCGGTAGTGACCAGGTCGTATCCCCTAGCAACGGCTCAACCTCTCTGGCTGCTGAAGATAGGCGCGGTACAAGGGAGTAGACAGAAGCAAGGTCGGACGTAGCAGAAGGTCGGGGCAGGCAGCAAGGATCGTAGTCAGGGGCAACGGCAGAAGGTCTGGAATCACAGGCAAGGAACACACAAGGAACGCTTTCACTGGCACTAGGGCAACAAGATCCGGCGAGGGAGTGAAGGGGAAGTGAGGTGATATAGGGAAGTGCACAGGTGTAAACACTAATTGGAACCACTGCACCAATCAGCGGTGCAGTGGCCCTTTAAATCGCAAAGACCCGGCGCGCGCGCGCCCTAGGGAGCGGGGCCGCGCGCGCCGGGACAGAACTGACGGGGAGCGAGTAAGGTACGGGAGCCGGGGTGCGCATCGCGAGCGGGCGCTACCCGCATCGCGAATCGCATCCCGGCCGGAGGTGGTAACGCAGCGCCCCGGGTCCGTGGAACCGACCGGGGCGCTGCAGTGAGGGAAGTGTAGCGAGCGCTCCGGGGAGGAGCGGGGACCCGGAGCGCTCGGCGTAACAACCATGGATTCTCCGATATCCTATCATGGCTCTTGAATTTATTATTTATTTAATTATTATTTTATTTTTATTTTTTATTTATTAAATTTTTTTTTTAAATCTTATAAGTTCAAGACAATCAGCATCTTCATATTACGCTAAATATCATTATAAAGTTATCCACTTAAAATTGATGTTATTCAAATAAATACAATGTAGAATGTATAGGTATATCACGTTGTGTATGCAGGTACTATAATACATCCAAGTTTAAACAGTAGATTTGTAGTTCCTTCAATTTAATTTGACTGTGTTTCCTTAGACCAAGGCTGTTCTGTCAATCTTCCTATAAGCCCTGCCTTTCTCCTCCCACTCCTCTATGTCACTGGTCTGAGTCTGGCTTTTTGTCTTTCTTTAGTTTGTTCATTCTTTAAAAATTATTGACCAATCAGTGCCTACATGGAGACATACCATACACATGTAACATGTAACAATACCAGCATTTACAAATACTCAACATATAACACACACACAGACAGGGCCCACATTCTCACCAAAAACAAAATGTAAAAGAATAAAAAATATATACAGAGCTCTTTCAAAAATTGGGAAAAAATCATCTTCATTGCGCATTACTTATAATCAATAAACCATTAGCTGATTTTAAATGCTTAAAGTAATATTCATTAATTAAACAGTGATCACTTTTTCATTTATTTTATGTTTTATTTTATTCTCCTTGGCCAAACTTCTCTCGTTACTCCTATAATATAATCAGATAGTCAATTGCATTTCCTTATAAATTTCCTTTTTTTTTTAATTATCCATCTTGCATTCCTGCAAAAACAAACTTATTAAGAGATTAATAAAATATCATCAAGTAGTTTCATTGTGACATAGTCATGTACATACACAGTTTCACCTAAATCCATTCACTGGTCATACTCCGTGTATTTCTCATATATGTTTATCATTGTGTTTATATGTTCATCATGTTTACATTTATCATATATGTTTCAATTGACTAGGTGTGGTAAAAATGGCTGCTGGGGAGTGGGGGGTGAGAACTAATTGCATGAACTAAAATGGCTGCTGGGGGAGGAACTTCACTTAATTGAAAATATGATAATTCTTACCATCCTGTCACCAGTTCATAAACAAATGTATGTCTGTACATACATCGGTGTTAACTTCAATACCTAAATATGTGCATCATAATTTCAACCAACACATTATGCCTATCTATTCGCCTCACATTCTTTTGTCTATCTATATCCATTCAGATGGTTACAATATAACTAAGTCACATCACAATTGTTCTCAAGAATCACGCTGTTATATATAACTGTATATTACACTGCTATATATATATAAACCTTCTTATTCAATCAACCATCAATATATTTCAAACTTGCAACTGCCTTTATCTACAATTTACCAATTCCATTTTGAACTCACCACATGCTTTCCATCAAACTTCATTTCCTCCACTCCATACAACTCCCTGCAATTCCCTTCCCCCACTTCCTCTCCATATGCAATTCTATAAGTGAGGTCAGGTTTCTCCTGCACATTCCAAAAAAAAAAAACTCTGCAGCTATATAGCCCCCTCTGTCTCCTAAAAACCAGAAACCAACAAGCTTAGGGTGTCCCCAGCTGTTGCAAACTAAAACCCTCTAAAAAAAAACTTACTTTTAGGAGATATCTTTAAAACACTAATACATTGGATCTAGTATTAGAAGGGAAGTTATTTCCCCCTCTTCGTCTGAATTAGCTAATTTCCATGGACACATTAAGACAAAACAAGACAAGACACATATCAATCAATTATAATGGGACAAGTTTCAGAAGTCTGCTATTGTCGGGAAAATCCCTTGTACCCCCAGTCCTAGACAAGCTCTAATTATGACGTTATACCAGGCGATCAGCACCATATCCGTCCTAGATCACTTATCCATTTATGACTCTGTCCTAAACATTCTAATGATGCCTTAACATCCCAATGCTTATTTATGACAACATACTCCGCAACGCAATTCTTCAATGAACAGTCCCAATTCCACTTATTCACTCACACACACTTCATACACACTCGGGCAGTAAGATGGATACATTATACATGGGTAATTGGCTGGACGAGAATTTATCTGTCTTTCTCTGTTAGGTCACATGCAAGTCAGCTAGCTCAGCATGACAAAACAAAGGGGAGACATGGGTGTTTTGGGCTAGGTACAAGTATGTCCTACCGTACGCCTGGAGCTGATCAAATCCCATCTGCGTCCGTCTTTGTTCCATTGTCTGGTCTGACTGCCACCTGACCTGCACATGAGGCCTATAATCCAGCCCCACGCTAATTGGGCGACATCTGTTGTAGATTAACCTCATCGTTCTTGTACATAATGTATATACCGAAGCATAGAGAAATAACTCAGACAGAGCCATTGTGCTTTAGCGTTCTGTGTGCTGTCCACTGGTCTTTATTTCAAATCGTTCAAGCTTATATCACCTTTGTCCTTAACATAAGTTCCCACCCCCTGCTAGGGGGAAAGGCATGCCACTCCTCAGTTTTTCCCGGGCTCTCTCTGTTCAAAATCTTCAGATGATGGGAGGGGTGATATGAGAGAGAGCAGATAGGGGAGGAGTGGACAAATAACAGGAATGTGGAATCTTCACCCTAAATCCGTACTGCCAAAGTCAGGCGTGGAGAGGAAGAATTCACACCTAGTAACGCCTCTCCCACGTTCACTAGGTGCGTGCGTTTCCCTGACGCGGAGGACGAAGAGGGCAGTCCTTTAAGAAATGTTCGGAGCTCGCACAGTAAAGGCACAAATTCTCGTTCCTACGGCGAGTCCTCTCTTGTTGGGTCAGGCGAGACCGGTCCACTTGCATGGCCTCCTCGGCGGAAGGCACAGAAACAGGTTGCAATGGATGCTGAAAGAGAGGAGCCAGGCTTTCAGCCAGGCGGATTACGCCTGGTGCGAACAAGATCCTTTTCCTGGCGAAGCTCCTGGCGTCTTTCAATGTAGCGCATGTCAATGCGAGTAGCCAAGTGGATGAGTTCAGACAAGGAGGAAGGTATCTCTCATGCAGCCAGACAATCCTTTATGCGGCTGGATAAACCTTTCTTGAAGGTCATGCAGAGAGCCTCATTATTCCAGGCCAACTCAGAGGCCAGTGTGCGGAACTGTATGGCATATTCGCCCACTGTAGAGTCTCCTTGGACGAGGTTTAGCAGGGCTGTTTCAGCGGATGATGCACGGGCAGGTTCCTCAAAGACACTGTGTACTTCGGAGAAGAAGGACTGAATGGTAGCAGTGGCAGGATCATTGCGGTCCCAAATAGGTGTGGCCCAGGACAAGGCCTTTCTAGAAAGCAGACTGACTACAAATGCCACCTTAGACCGTTCTGTGGGAAACTGGTCCGACATCATCTCCAGGTGCAGTGAACACTGGGTCAGGAACCCACGGCACAGCTTAGAATCCCCATCAAACTTGTCAGGTAGAGACAGGCGGACTCTGGACGTGGAAGTGGCAGCTCCCAGTGGAGGAGATGCTGGAGCTGATGGAGGAGATGGTTGCTGCTGAGGAGGCAGAAGCTGCTGAAGCATGGCAGTCAACTGAGACAGCTGTTGTCCTTGTTGGACGATCTGGTGAGATTGCTGGGTGACCACAGTGGTGAGGTCAGCGAGATTTGGCAGCGGCACCTCAGCGGGATCCATGGCCGGATCTACTGTCAGGATCCGGACTGGTATGCGGGGAGGACACGGGTAGTGGATCCTCTGTACCAGAGAGGCGATGACGTGGGCCGTACCAGGGGAACGGAATCTAAGGGATTACTGGTTTTGACCAGAGCCCGCCGCAAAGCGGGATGGACTTGCTGCGGCAGGTAACCCCCAGGTTGTTCCACCCGGTAGCGACTCAACCCCTCTGGTGGCTGAGACTGGCGCGGGACACAAGGACAAGGCAAAGGCAAGTTCAGACGTAGCAGAAGGTCAGGGCAGGTGGCAACGGTTCGTAGTCAGGGGCAACAGCAAGGGTATGGATACACAGGCAAAGGGCTCACAATAACGCTTTCACTGGCACAAGGCAACAAGATTCGGCAAGGACAGGAAGGGGAAGAGGGTTTTTATGTAAAATGGGAGTGATTACACTGATTGGGCTAGGCACCAATTAGTGGTGCACTGGCCCTTTAAATTTCAGAGAGCCAGCGCGCGCGTGCCCTAGAGAGCGGGGCCGCGCGCGCCGGGACGGAACAGAAGGAGAACAGGGCAGGTGAGAGGATCGGGATGCGACTCGCGGGCGGGAACGTCCCGCCACGCGGATCGCATCCCCGCCGGGGACACCAGAGCAGCGCTCCCGGTCAGCGGGTCTGACCGGGGCGCTGCACACAGAAGAACGCTGCAAGCGCTCTGGGGAGGGACAGGGACCCGGAGCGCTGGGCGTTACAACTGTCATGTCCATGCAGCTATTCCCTGTGTGTCTCTGTACAAAATACAGGAAGTGTGGGTGGACAAGCAGGGCTCTGTACATACTCCCAGCTTGTCAATCAGCCTGCTGTGTGAGCCGGGGGCATGTCACAGAGCTTCCATGCGCATAGCAGCTAGTTGTCAGCTTTGAGGAGTGAGGAAGGAAGTTCCCATATGAGATGTGATGTCAAGCAAGGGAACGTCCCTCCTCCTCAATGAACTGCATACAGTGTTAGCAACATAAAAAAGGTAATTAGATGCCAAAAAATAATGAAAACCAGAATGAAAGCATTTTTTTGTGACAGGAACATTTTAAAGGGGTTCTTAAGTTTTGACAATCTCTTTTTGTTAGAATGATCCTCCAATATCAACGTGGTAATGGAGATTCTGAGCAGTCATCAGCTTTGGTATGTGGGTATCCAGTACAAAAGTTAAATTTCCCTTCAATGCCACCACAGGGCAAGTTATGAATGACATGATATCTATAGAAATCAATGAGCTGTCTGTATATTGTTCAGCTAGGTACTCCAGAGACAGTTACTAATTGATAGAGGTTCAAAATGATGGTTTCCTCTCCTTTGTTTCTATGAAGGTGATCATAATTGCATGCAAAGTCAAGGTTACCCGGTGGAATAAAAGTAAATCTTCCTGTAGGCCATGGTTCTGAGACAAAGGCCGAGCCAAAGATCACAGCCCCATTTGAAGCTTATGTCACCTGTGTTTGCACTGGTAATAACATAGTGTAAGATCAAGTTCAAAACAAACATGGATATATTCTGCACCGACTTATACCAGGCCGACTCCTTTCATGAGTCCAGGTTGCCTGCTTTCTAACATAGTTGCTATGTGTATGTTGATAAAAATACAGTTCTCACCAAGAGGTACTCCCCTAATTATTTGCAACTGTGACCATAATGAAAACCAGAAGGGCAGCTTTTGTAGTACCAAAAAAAAAGTTCAAGGAGCATTTCTTAGAACTTCTTCAATAATAAAGACCACAACTACAACTGTGAAAAATCTAAAGCAACTCAATTTACATCTACTGCAGGGTAGACCTACTATCATACATGCTACTTAAAGGGGGTACTCTGCTGCTCAGCGTTTGGAACAAACAGCCGTCACGCCCCCTCCCATAGACTTACATTGAGGGGGAGGGGCGTGACATCACTAGGGGGCAGAGCTAAGACGTCACAAGCTTTCGGTGCTGGCTCCAGCGTTCGGAACAGTTTGTTCCAAACGCTGAGCAGCAGAGTACCCCTTTAAGGGTACGTTCACACGTACACAGATTTGATGCGCAGGATTTTATGCTGCAGATTTCAATGTTAACTAAATCACTGAGCACGGCTTCTAATCGGCAGTTACAAATCCTGCGCATCAAATCTGCCCAGGATCCTGTATGTGTGAACATAGTCTAAAGAGGTATTCCAGTCTCCAAAATTGATAACATAGCCACAGAAAAAGGGATTCTGGCCAGACATTACCATGCAAGGGGATCTTGGGAATGCCCCAACTTGCCACCCCCACCCCGCATTAAGAAGATCATTTGCATGTACTAAAGAGTCGGATTGCGACCGAATTAAGGCATGGAGCGGGTACCAGTAAGTATCATTGTAATTAAACCACAAGCCTGTATAACAGGTTAATGCGGGTGATACTGATGACAGATTCTCTTTACCCATTCAGCCCTAAAATTTGAAATGTCAATTTCAGCCCTGCTACATTAAATATATAATATAACACATGTTCAATTGTTGATGTTAGCAGCAGATTTTCCAGAAGCCCCTTCATACAGAGCTGCACTTATTGTTCATGTCAATGATTCTGTACTTGGCGGGAGACTTGTGCGCCACCACACACCCACACATTGATATCCACACCATTGCTGCAGATTTCTGTTCTTTAATAACTTCCATGGAAGAGGTCATATTAGTCCATTGAAAGAAATTCAAATTAAATGAAAATTTCAGAGTTCAAAGCCGTTCAGCGTTTCACAAACAAAGCGTGTCTCCGATAATTAACATTTGGTCCAATAAAACCTCATATCATTAGAGTTATAAAGTGATACTTATTCTTCATCTGTCTTTGTTTAGACTTGTATTTAGCTGTAATCAAGGTTGATTTTTGTCTCATTTAAGTTAGATTTTCCTTGTCTTCTTTAATAAAAAGCTTCAGACAGCTATAGACCATAGACACTAGCAAATAAAGATTCTGCTACACCTCATCCTTCATCCCTGTTGTTCCTTATATGACCCTGATTAAAGCTTCCAATCTCTGACAAAACCACTTTAGGAGCACATACAAAAAACTCCTTGTGGCCACTTAAAGGGGTATTCCAGGATTTTTTTTTATTTGACTATGCTACAGGGGCTGTAAAGTTAGTGTAGTTCATAATATAGTGTCTGTGACAGTTTTCTCACAATTCTTATGTGATTTACACCCCAATATTTATTTTTAACAGCATACAAAATGACTGCTGTCTCGGATTTTTCCCAGGTTGCAATGCGACCGAGACCTGACTCACTAGTCAGCTGATGACAGGGAGCCTGTCTGCTTCAATGGATGGAGGGATCGCTTGGTGGGAGAGGGATAAATCTGCAACTAATGCAACAGCTGTAGGCCCCCTGATTGAAAACCACAGGTCTTTTGAATGGATGCAGCTCATTAATGTTTCAATGGGTGGGGTGGCTGATGTGTGGGAGGAAGGAAAATTGAATTATGGGATTTGTAGGCAAAAAAGAAAAATTCAAACAGGAAATACCAGTTCACCAAAAGCTAGCCACAGTGTTATGGTAATCTCACAACATAGTCATTTAGCTCCAAGACAAGCGCATATCCTTCCTAAGCATGTCCATTACTGTCTGCCAGGTATGTACTAAAATCTTATGGTGGATAACCCCTGGATAAGCGGTGATCGGAACACTGAAGTGGAGCAGTACACAGGCATACAGCCTCCAGCCATACACTGTATATGGCTGAAGGCTGTAAGTCTGTGGGATGAACTATACTACACCTAATGTGGGGGAACTATACTGCACCTAATGTTGGGGAACTATACTACACCTAATGTGGAGGAACTATACTGCACCCAATGTGGGGGAACTGTACTGCACCTAATGTGGGGGAACTGTACTGCACCTAATGTGGGGGAACTATACTGCACCTAATGTGGGGAACTATACTGCACCTAATGTGGGGGACTATACTGCACCTAATGTGGGGAACTATATTGCACCTAATGTGGGGGGAACTGTACTGCACCTAATGTGCAGGGACCTGTACTGTACCTAATGCGGGGAACTTGTACTGCCAACCTAATGTGCGGGGACTTATACTGCACCTAATGTGGGGAACTCCAACCTAATGCGGGGGAACTATACTGCACCTAATGTGGGGAACTACAACCTAATGTGGGGGAACTACAACCTAATGTGGGGGAACTATACTGCCAACCTAATGTGGAGGAACTGGGGGTGGTGAAGAAAAGTGTAGTGGAGAAGGACCAGGAGGGCATGGGGGGCTGGAGTGAGGTTGTTTGGGGGGGGGGGGGGAGTTAAGTGTGGGTTTGATAAAGGGGGTAGAGGAGTGTGAAGGGAACTAAGGGGGGGGCCCAGGGGGTGCAGAAAAGTGGAATAGTGGAGAAGGACTGGGGGTGTTGAAGAGGGGGGGGACTTAAGGACCAGGGGAGGACTAAGGCTAATTTTCAAGAGAAGGCAAAAGCACAAGAAAGAAATGCCAAAAAATTACCATAACACAGGAAAAAGCAGTAGCAGTTTTTCTATGTTTTTGCAGGTAAAAAAAGGGGGAAACCTAGCCTTAGGGGTCTCTGGGAGCAGGAGTCTGGAGGAGGACGTATGGGTCTGGGGGGGGGGGGGGCAGAGTTGTCTGGGGAAATTAGGGCTCGTCCACACTACGAACTTCCGCCAGCAGAATTTTGCTTGTTTTCAATGGGTTGCTGCTGCTCTGTGCACACTACGGAAGACACAGTGTGTGGTAGTATTATTTTTAGAGGGCATGATGTTTGGCAGTATAATATACAGGGTACACAGGGTTTGGCAGTATTATATTTAGGAAGCACAATCTCTTGAAGGGTTATAATGATTGTTGTCTTTATACAGAGGATGAGGAGCGGCTGGCAGAGTGAGGAATCAATGATGTCCAGGCGTCAAACTTTACAGAGTAAGATGGAGCTGGAAGAAGACCTGGCGTCTGGACCAGATGAAGAAGAAAAGAAAAGACAACAGAGAAGACGTCTCCTGTGAGTCATTTTATGTTTGTGTATTCTCCTGACTGTCCCATTAGGTCTCTCGTCACTTCTAAGTTTTGCAGTAATAATGGATGAAACTGTTCCCCAATTTGAGGTTCCAGCTGTTACAAAACTACAACTCCTATAATGCCTGAAGTTCTTCAGACATAATGGGTGTTGTAGCTTTGCAACAGCTGTAAAGAGTGACCTGAACTGAAGTGATTTTAGACCATGCAGCCCATTTTATTTTAACGGGGGCCTGACTCCTGTGACACCCACCAAAAAAAAAAAAAAAGGCCTATATGCCCAGGCCTATTTTTGGTCTCAGTCTGTTCCTTACTTGACAGGCCCGTAACAAGTCTCAGTGGAAGGGGGACTGTAAGGGGGCCCATCATAATGAAGTGCTCCGTCTTCCAAGCAGCCTTAATCTGGCCCTGGTTATAGTGTGTTACCCAGTAGTAAAGAGATTACATGAAGATGAAATATGCTACAGTGCGTCACCCTAGTAATAAGGGCGTGTTAAAGGGCGGAGCTAATAGGCGGGGTCAAGGGGGTGGAAAAATTTGCTTTTTCCTAGGGTGGCAAAAATGCTTACACCAGCCTTACATACATGTTTAGATACACTTTGGAGTCACTTACATAATAACTAATGATACTGCATAGTTGTGCAATTTGTGCCACTTTTTGCAAGCTCATTCATAAAACATTATGCCTTAAGAAGACCAGTTTTGCTGAATAATTGGTGCTGCCTGTTAGGAACATCTTTAGTACATTGCAGAGCTTCAGAGGCCAGGGATCCACTCTATCAAAATATTAGCAGCTTTATTTAATCGTATCTCCTTTGCCAAAAATATGCAACACAACATGCCCTGTATGCCATAGTAGAGGACAAATGAGCTGTACATTGGCATCTCATTATATCTAGAACATAGATTTATATTCAGTTTAAATTCCGCAATGTGTGTTGTGCTTCCCGTGTCTTTGATAGACAAGAATCGTACTGGATAGATTATATTTTTCCATGTTGTTTACAAAAGAGTTACGGAGTATAAAGCAGATCTACCCCAATCCTATAATATACAGCCATTTAAAGTAGGGCACCAGTGGTAATCCCAGAATGGCATGCTTTAACAGGTTCCCTCACTTAAATCCTCTTTTAGTTAATAGCCTTGCAGTGCTTGTCTACCAAATCATCACGATTTTAGGATTTGTGAAATGTGAATGATTCTAGCAATGTTTTCAGTAAATAACATAAGCAGAAACATTTATTTTACAATAAAATATCAAGATTACATAGACAGGCAAATAGGGACTAGTGCAACCCCTTATGTAGCGGTATAGATCCTAAAGAAACCACAACATCTTGACATGCACTACAGCGTACCTGTGCTGGGTCCATTAAGTACAGTGTGGCAAAAAAAAATGTAGTCAGCCACCAATTGTGCAAGTTCTCCCACTTTAAAAGATGAGAGAGGCCTGACATTTTCATCATAGGTATACCTCAACTATGAGAGACAGAATGAGGGGAATGAATACAGGAAATCACATTGTAGAATTTCTAATGAATTAATTGGTAAATTCCTCGGTAAAATAAGTATTTGGTCACCTACAAACAAGTAAGATTTCTGGCTCTCACAGACCTGTAACTTCTTCTTTAAGAGTCTCCTCTGTCTTACACTCATTACTTGTATTAATGGCACCTGTTTGAACTTGTTGTCAGTATAAAACACACCTGTCCACAACCTCAAACAGTCACACTCCAAACTCCACTATGGTCAACAAGCTGTCGAAGGACACTAGAAACAAAATTGTAGACCTGCACCAAGCTGGGAAGACTGAATCTGCAATAGGCAAGCAACTTGGTGTGAAGAAATCAACTATGGGAGCATTATTAGAAAATAGAAGACATACAAGACCACTGATAATCTCCCTTGATCTGGGGCTCCATACAAGATCTCACCCCGTGGTGTCAAAATGATTACAAGAACGGTGAGCAAAAATCCCAGAAACACACGGTGGGAACGAGCGAATGACCTGCAGAGAGCTGGGACCATCAGTAACACACTATGCCACCAAAGACTCAAATCATGCAGTACAAGACATGTCCCCCTGCTTAAGCCAGTATATGTCCGAGCCTGTCTGAAGTTTGCTAGAGAGCATTTGGATGATCCAAAAGAGTATTGGGAGAATGTAATATGGTCAGATTAAACCAAAGTAGAACTTTTTGGTAAAAACTCAACTCGTCATGTTTGGAGGAAAAAGAATGCTGAGTTGCATCCAAAGAACACCATACATACTGTGAAGCATGGGGTGGAAACATCATGCTTTGGGGCTGTTTTTCTGCCAAGGGACAAGCAAGACTGATCCATGTAAAGGAAAGAATGAATGGGGCCATCAGCAAGGGCATTGAAAATGAAAAATAGCTGGGTCATTAAGCATGACATGACAAAAACTACCCAGGCAGCGAAGGAGTGACTTCATAAGAAGCATTTCAAGGTCCTGGAGTGGCCGAGCCAGTCTCCAGATCTCAACCCCATAGAAAACCTTTGAAGGGAGTTGAAAGTCTGTGTTGCCCAGTGACAGCCCCACAACATCCCTGCTTTAGAGGAGATCTGCATGGAGGAATGGGCCAAAATACCAGCAACAGTGTGTGAAAACCTTGTGAAGACTTACAGAAAACGTTTGACCTCTGTCATTGCCAACAAAGGGTATATAACAAAGTATTGAGATTAACTTTTGTTATTGACCAAATACTTATTTTCCACCATAATTTGCAAATAAATTCTTTAAAAATCAGACAATGTGATTTTATGGATTTTTTTTTTCTCATTCTGTCTCTCATAGTTGAGGTATACCTATGATGAAAATTACAGGCCTCTTATCTTTTTAAGTGGGAGAACTTGCACAATTGGTGGCTGACTCAATATTTTTTTGCCCCACTGTATAATAGACTAGATAAAGTCTACGAGTGATTAAGTTAGGTCCCTTTTCCAGAATATACAATTTTTTTTTCTTTTTTGCGGGACTTTAAAGTGCAAAGTTTCAAAGGTTTGAGTCCTTTAAAATAATAGTATATGTTTGGAAAGGGACTGAACGTAGTCACTAGAAGACTAGGTTCAGTCCACTGAACTCAATGGACCTGGTAGGGGTACACCATGGTACTCGTCAGCATACAGTTCTGCCTGTGTGCCAACATGTAGCCTTAACCTCTTCAGGATGCCGGGCGTATGCATATGCCCTGCATCACAAGTCCTTAAGGACGTGGGCGTATGCATACGCCCGAGGGAATTCCGGTCCCCGCCGCTAGCCGGTTGGGGACCTGACCGGGATGCCTGCTGAAATCATTCAGCAGGCATCCCGGCACATCGCCCAACCCCCCCCCCCCTCCATGTTGGCGATCGCAGAAAATCGCATGTCAATTTAGACATGCAATTTTCTGCAATTCCGGGCTGATCGGGTCTCTGGTGACCCGATCACCAGGAAAGTAGGGATGATCGGAGCTGTCAGTGACAGCCCCGATCATCCTGAGGGCTAGGAGCGAGGTCGCAGTGATGTGATCTCCTCCTATCCCCTGCCATTGGTCAGAACTGATTCTGACCAATGGCAGCGCAGGACAGTGGATTGCCATGGCAACCCCCCATTCTGCCCACCCCTGGATGTGGAGGGGAACGTGGGTAGAAGATGGAGGCTGGTACCTGGAGGAAAAGATACCTGGGGACCCCCGATCGTCGCTGGAGACTGATGAATCCTGGCTCAGGTAGGGTAACTACGGTGGGGGTGGCGGGGGGGAATGAAAGTGAAAGTAAAGTGATCTTTATTGTGGCAACCACTAGGAAGGCCAAACTGCAACTCCCAGCATGCAACATCTGGAGGGTCACAGTTTGGAGACTAAACGGTAGACCTCCAGATGTTGCCAAACTACAACTCTCAGCATGCCTGGACTGCCCAGGCATGCTGGGAGTTGTAGTTCTGTAACATCTGTCCCTTCATTTTGCAATTTTCATGAAATTTTTGAAAATTGCTGCTCTACTTTGAAGCACTCTCATTTTTTCAAAAAGCAAAAATATGTCAATTTTATGATGCCAACATAAAGTGGACATTTTGCATTTGTGAATAAAAATAAAATTTATTTGGAATATCCATTTTCCTTACTAGAGAGTAGAGAGCTTCAAAGTTAGAAAAATGCTAAATTTTAAAAATTTTCATGAAATTTGGGGATTTTTCAACAAAAAAGGATGCAAGTAACGCCGAAAATTTACCACCAAAATAAAGTAGAATATGTCACGAAAAAACTGTATCAGAATATTCAGTAAAAGCGTTTTCGAGTTATTAATTCGTAAAGCGACGGTGATCAGAATTGCGAAAAAGGGCTCAGTCCTTAAGGTGAAAAAGGGCTGCGTCCTTAAGGGGTTAAAGGGGTACTCCACTCCCCAGCATTTGGAACATTTAGTTCTGAATGATTGCGCGGGCTTCGGGGGTCACCACGCCCCTCGCGACATCACGCTATGCCCCTCATGACACCCCGCCCCCTCAATGTAAGTCTTTGGGAGGGGGCGTGACGGCCGTCACACCCCCTCCCTTAGACTTGCATTGAGGAGGCGGGGCATGACATCACAAGGGGCAGAGTGTGACGTCACGAAGGGGCGTGGTGACTCCCAAAGCCTGCACCAGCATTTGGAACTAAATGTTCCGAACGCTGGGGAGTGGAGTTCCCCTTTACTTTAATGTGTATCTGTTCTAATTCTGAGGCATTAAAGTGGATAAGATGTCTGATCGCGGGGGTCTCGCCGTTGGGGACCCCCGCAATCTCTCATGCAACACCCACCTGTGTGAGCTGCACGCAGGAGGGTGCTGCATGAGAGATTGCGGTGGTCCCCAGCAGCAGGACCCCCGCGATCAGACATCTTATCCCCTATCCTTTGGATAGGGGAAAAGATGTCTTAGGGCCGGAGTACCCCTTTAAAGCTTAGTGGTTTGAAGGACAGTGTTAGTTTTATAGATAATAGAATTTGTGGTTGCAGCTGCAACTTTTAGCTCAGGCAACATGACAACATTTCTGACTTACCTCAGGGTTAAAAAGGACCTGTCACCAAATAAACTTTTCTAAACTAACTCAGGCTATGTTCCCTAACTAGTCCTAACACTCCTCCAACCCTTAAAAAACATTTCAGAGCTTTAAATAGCTCTGTATCATACCTTTATTCTTGCTCAAAAAGTGCAATTTCCCAGCAGGAGAAAGTGGGCGTTTCCCGGCAGGCATGACATCACTGAAGCCTGCTGGGGGACCACTTCCACCCTCACATGTTTGCAGTGCTGGGATGAATAGAAGACCTCAGACTCTATGCATGTTTTAGTGAGGCTCTATGTAGCCTTTAATGAGGCTCTTTGCAGCTTTCAGTGAGTGTCTGTGGAGCTTTCAGTGAGGCTCTGTGCCGCTGACAATCAAGCTCAGTGCAGAGAACCACTTTCTGAGTTTGTTCTCCTGCCAGGCTGGGAGGAGACCAAACTCACTGTATTCATTGTGGCAGGGAACAGAACAGAGCCACCTAATGGCCGTTTTTTCTATTACATTTTAAACATATTTATGTTGATAATTTTAAAAGCAAGTGAATGGGAAAGTGTCTGCTAATTACACAAGGAAAACTATTTTAAAAGTTGTATTTGGTGACAAGTACTCTTTAACCCCTTAAGGACACATGACGTTCTCATACGTCTCCATTTCCGAGTCCTTAAGGACACATGACGTATGAGAACGTCATGTGCTTTACCGGCCCCCCGCAGCCATCTGGAGCAGAGCCGGTGCCCGATGCCTGCTGAAATCGTTCAGCAGGCATCGGGGCATATCGCCCAGGGGGGTCATTCAGTCCAGCGATCTGGGGCGGATTCCGGGTCAATCGGGTCTCCAGTGAGACGGCCCCGAACAGCCATAGCCAGCAGGGGTGAGGTGGCACTGGTGCCACCTCACGATCGCCCTGATTCGTCGGCCGGTTTCCCGGCCGACCAATCAGGGCGTCTGCTGCGGGTGTCACTCCCGCAACCCGCTCCACCCCTCTTCCGGAGGACGTGAGCGGGTGCGGGAAGACGACCCCGGGTGCTGGGGACCCCGATACCTGTTGGGATCGGGTCCCCAGGAGCGACGGCGGCGGCGAGGGACTGACCTGCGCGGCGGCGTGGAGCAGCAGCAGTAGGAGGTGAGTGACTGCCTCCTGCTGTTGCTTAGCAACAGCTCCCAGCATGCAAAAAGGGCATGCTGGGAGCTGTAGTTATGCAACAGCAGGAGGCAGACCACCACAACTCCCAGCATTCCCTTATGGGCATGGTGGGACTTATAGTTTTGCAACAGCTGGAGGCACATTTTTTCTATGGAAAAGTGTACCTTCAGCTGTTGTATAACTACAACTCCCAGCTTGCACAATCAGCTAAAGTGCATGCTGGGAGTTGTAGTGGTGCATCTGCTGGTTGCATAACTACAACTCCCAGTATGCCCGTTGGCTGTCGGTGACTGCTGAGAGTTGTAGTTTTGCAACAGCTGAAGGCACACTGAGTTAAGTAGCAAACCAGTGTGTCTCCAGCTGTTGCATAACTACAATCCCCAGCATCCCCAGCCAAAGTAGTATGCCTCCAGCTGTTGCATAACTACAAGACCCAGAATGCGCTTCCGCTGTCCGTACATGGTGGGGGTTGAAGCTTTTGCAACAGCTGAAGGCACACTGGTTGCAAAACAGAGAGTTTGTTACCAAACTCGGTGTTTCACAACCAGTGTGCCTCCAGCTGTTGCAAAACTACAACTCCCAGCATGCACTGATAGACCGTACATGCTGGGAGTTCTAGTTTTGCAACAGCTGGATGTTTCTCCCCCCCCCCCCCCCAATGTGAATGTACAGGGTACACTCACATGGGCGGAGGTTTACAGTAAGTATCCGGCTGCAAGTTTGAGCTGCGGCAAATTTTCTGCCGCAGCTCAAACTGCCAGCGAGAAACTACTGTGAACCCCCGCCCGTGCGACTGTACCCTAAAAACACTGCACTAACACAAAATAAAATAAAAGTAAAAAACACTACATATACACATACCCCTACACAGCCCCCCTCCCCAATAAAAATGAAAAACGTCTGGTACGCCACTGTTTCCAAAACGGAGCCTCCAGCTGTTGCAAAACAACTACTCCCAGTATTGCCAGATAGCCACTGACTGTCTAGGCATGCTGGGAGTTTTACAACAGCTGGAGGCACCCTGTTTGGGAATCACTGGCGTAGAATACCCCTATGTCCACCCCTATGCAAGTCCCTAATTTAGGCCTCAAATGCGCATGGCGCTCTCAGTTTGGAGCCCTGTCGTATTTCAAGGCAACAGTTTAGGGTCACATATGGGGTATCGCTGTACTCGGGAGAAATTGTGTTACAAATTTTGGGGGGTATTTTCTGCTATTACCCTTTTTAAAAATGTTAAATTTTTGGGAAAACAAGCATTTTAGGTAAAAAAAAATATTATTTTTTTACATATACAAAAGTCGTGAAACACTTGTGGGGTATAAAGGTTCACTTAACCCCTTGTTACGTTCCCCGAGGGGTCTAGTTTCCAAAATGGTATGCCATGTTTTTTTTTTTTTTGCTGTCCTGGCACCATAGGGGCTTCCTAAAGGTGACATGCCCCCCAAAAACCATTTGTCGCTCCTTCCCTTCTGAGCCCTCTACTGCGCCCGCTGAACAATTAACATAGACATATGAGGTATGCCCTTACTCGAGAGAAATTGGGTCTACAAGAACATTAGAGTGTAAAAATGAAGATTTTGAATTTTCTCCTTCACTTTGCTGCTATTCCTGTGAAACACCTAAAGGGTTAATACACTTACTGAATGTCATTTTGAATACTTTGGGGGTGTAGTTTTTATAATGGGGTCATTTATGGGGTATTTCTAATATGAAGACCCTTCAAATCCACTTCAAAACTGAACTGGTCCCTGAAAAATAGTGAGTTTGAAAATTTTGTGAAACATTTCAAAATTGCTGCTGAACTTTGAAGCCCTCTGGTGTCTTCCAAAAGTAAAAACTCATAAATATTATGATGCAAACATAAAAAAATATATTTTGAATATCCATTTTCCTTACAAGCAGAGAGCTTCAAAGTTAGAAAAATGCAAAATTTTCATTTTTTTCATCAAATGTGGGGATTTTTCACCAAGAAAGGATGCAAGTTACCATACAATTTTACCACTAAGTTAAAGTAAAATATGTCATGAAAAAAACAATCTCAGAATCAGAATGATAACTAAAAGCATTCCAGAGTTATTAATGTTTAAAGTGACAGTGGTCAGATTTGCAAAAAACGCTCTGGTCCTTAAGGTGTAAAATGGCCTGGTCCTTAAGGGGTTAAGGGTAAGCTCTCCTCAATCCTTTTACAAATAACTTTCCCCTATAGCCAATCTCTTTTACAACTGTGGCACCTTATTGGCTCTGTTCCTTAGTGATCTAAGGCCACGCAGGGGACACACGTCTAACTAAAGCAGGCCATACACATTAGATATGTTACATCTAATCTAGACTGATCTACCATCTAATGGTGTGTATGGTGGCCTCAAAGGCCAGATTAAGGCTGCTTGGAGGACAGAGCATTTAGTATGATGGGGCCCCCCTTACCCCAAAATAAACCAATACCGACACAGGCACACATCCCTAAACCTCAACCACCCTGTGCATGTTTTCAGTGATGACAATTAACAAGCCTTCACATAGGCATGGGCACTTCAGATTATGCAGCCCATTTTTTGGTGGGGATCCATCTGCTGGGACCCCTATCAATTACATCAGTTCCAGTGGCTTTCCACCTATTGAAAATCTACAACTCCCATAATGTCTTGAGAGCCTTAGGCATCATAGAGGTTGTAGTTTTGCAACAGTTGGAAAGCCACAGATTGGGGTACAGTTTTACTCATGATCACCTAGTCAGAAAGAATACACAATATAATGGCTCACAGGTGACGTCTTCTCTGTTGTCTACCATTTTCTCCTTCATTCGGTCCAGATGGGGTGGCGGCTTACAGCTACATCTTCCTCTGCAGAGTGTGATGCCCAGACATCATTGGTTCCTCACTTTGTCAGAAGATCCTTATCCTGTATATGAAAAAATAATCAATATGAGCCTGTTAGACACTGTGCCCCCCTGAATATAATCCTGCCAAACACTAAGCCCCTGAAAATACTGCCACACACTGTTTCTTCTCAGTTTGGCTGAATACCATCTCTCTACTGTCCTCCTCCAGACCCCTTTGTCCCCCCAGACCTGTGTCCCCTCCTCCAGACCCCTATTTTCTCCTCCCTGACCCCTCAGTCACCCCAGACCCTTCAGTCACCTCAAATGCCTTAGTCCTCCTAAAGACCCCTTTGTCCCCCCAGACCTCTGTGTCCCTTCCTCCAGATCCCTGTCTTCTCCTCCCTTGCCCCTCAATCACCCCACACCCTTCAGTCACCTCAAATGCCTTAGTCCTCCTCCAAACCCCTATGTCCCCTCCTCCAACCAGACCCCCAGTCCTCCTACAGATCTCCCAGTGACCCCCAGTCCACCTCAAGATCCCTCTTTCCCCCTCCTTCTCTCAGTCCTCCTACAGATCCCTCAGTCATCCCCTAGACCCCTACATCATCACCCATCCTTCTCCAGATTCCTCTCTTCCCTCCTTCTCCAACCCCTCAGCCATCTTCCAGAGATCCTCATCACTCCACTGCCCCTTTCTCCAGACTCCTTTGTGCTTTTTATTTAGACTTTGTTCCCCACATACTGTTTCCTGAGTCCTATCCTTGCACTATTACATCACTGTATATTATCCCTGTACTGTGACATCATTGTGTATATTAACCCTGTACAGTGACTCACAGTACAGGGTTAATATGTACATTGACTCACTGTACACCTAATAGTCCTCCCTAATGCATAAGGACACTTTTTATACAGATATTGTCATAGTTCCCTTGGTTCTATTGATGTTAAAGACAGAACCCCTGTCACGATTCGGCTGGCTGGAGGTGGATCCTCTGTGCCAGAGAGGGATTGGCGTGGACCGTGTTGGTGGCCCGGTTCTAAGTTGCTACTGGTATTCACCAGAGCCCGCCGCAAAGCGGGATGGTCTTGCAGCGGCGGTAGCAACCAGGTCGTATCCACCAGCAACGGCTCAACCTCTCTGACTGCTGAAGATAAGCGCGGTACAAGGGAGTAGACAAGAGCAAGGTCGGACGTAGCAGAAGGTCAGGGCAGGCAGCAAGGGTCGTAGTCAGGGGCAACGGCAGGAGGTCTGGAACACAGGCTAGGAACACACAAGGGAACGCTTTCACTGGCACAATGGCAACAAGATCCGGCGAGGGAGTGCAGGGGAAGTGAGGTATAAGTAGGGAGTGCACCGGTGATAACACTGATTAGGCCTGCTGCGCCAATCAGTGGCGTAGTGGCCCTTTAAATTGCAGAGACCCGGCGCGCGCGCGCCCTAAGGAGCGGGGCCGCGAGCGCCGGGACAACACAGACAGGGAACGGGTCAGGTACGGGAGCCGGGATGCGCATCGCGAGCGGGCGCCTCTCGTGTCGCGAATCGCATCCCGGCTGGGAGTGATATTGCAGCGCACCCGGTCAGCCGGTCTGACCGGGGCGCTGCGAATGAGAGGATGCTGCGTGCGCTCCGGGGAGGAGCGGGGACCCGTAACGCTCGGCGTAACAGTACCCTCCCCCTTGGGTCTCCCCCTCTTCTTGGAGCCTGAGAACCTGAGGATAAGACTCTTGTCTAGGATGTTGTCCTCAGGTTCCCAAGATCTCTCCTCTGGGCCACAGTTCTCCCAATCCACCCAAAATTTTTTTTTACCTCTGACTATCTTGGAGGCTAGAATCTCCTTCACAGAGAAGACGTCAGACGAACCGGAAACAGGAGTGGGAGAAACAACTTTAGGAGAGAAGCGGTTAAGGATGAGTGGTTTAAGGAGAGAACATGGAAGGCATTGGGAATACGGAGAGAAGGAGGAAGAAGGAGTTTGTAAGAGACAGGGTTAATCTGGCACAAGATTTTGAAAGGACCAAGATAGCATGGTCCCAGTTTGTAACTGGGGACACGAAAGCGGACATACTTAGCGGAGAGCCATACCTTGTCTCCAGGAGCAAAAATGGGGGGAGTTCTTCTCTTTCTATCAGCAAATTTTTTCATCCGGGATGAAGCCTGTAAAAGAGAATTTTGGGTTTCTTTCCATATGGTGGAAAGATCTCGAGTCACTTCATCCACAGCGGGCAAACCAGAGGGCAAGGGAGTAGGGAGGGGAGGAAGAGGGTGACGGCCGTACACCACGAAAAATGGGGATTTAGCAGAAGATTCGGAGACTCTGAAGTTGTATGAGAATTCGGCCCATGGAAGCAGATCTGCCCAGTCATCCTGGCGGGAGGAAACAAAATGCTGTAAATAGTCACCCAGGACCTGATTAATTCTTTCTACTTGCCCATTGGATTGGGGATGATAAGAAGAAGAGAAGTTTAATTTGATCTTGAGCTGTTTACAGAGGGCCCTCCAGAATTTAGACACGAATTGGACGCCTCTATCCGAGACGATATGCGTGGGCAAGCCGTGAAGGCGAAAAATGTGTATAAAAAATTGCTTTGCAACTGAGGCGCTGAAGGAAGGCCAGGAAGAGGGATAAAATGTGCCATCTTGGAAAATCGATCAACGACCACCCAAACAACTGTGTTGCCACGGGATGAGGGCAAGTCCGTAATAAAGTCCATACCAATCTGTGACCAAGGCTGTTCAGGAACAGGCAGAGGATGAAGGAGACCAGCAGGCTTCTGGCGAGGCGTCTTATCCCGGGCACAGACAGTACAGGCCCGCACGAAATCAACGACATCAGTCTCCAGAGTCGGCCACCAATAGAATCGAGAGATGAGTTGAAAGGATTTTTTGATGCCCACATGGCCAGCGAGGTGGGAGGAGTGTCCCCATTTGAGAATCCCGAGACGCTGGCGTGGAGAGACGAAGGTCTTCCCTGGAGGAGTTTGCCTGATGGAAGCTGGAGAAGTGGAGATCAGACAGTCCGGAGGAATGATGTGTTGCGGAGAGGCCTCTACTTCAGAGGCATCAGAAGAACGAGAGAGGGCATCGGCCCTAATGTTCTTGTGAGCAGGGCGAAAATAGATTTCAAAGTTAAAACGGGCAAACAACAACGGCCACCTAGCCTGGCGAGGGTTCAGTCGTTGGGCAGACTGGAGATAGGAGAGATTCTTGTGATCAGTGTATATGATAACTGGATATTTGGATTCCTCCAGCAGGTGCCTCCATTCCTCAAGCGCCAATTTAATGGCCAGTAGTTCTCGATCACCAATGGAGTCGTTTTTCTCCGCCGGAGAGAAGGTCCTAGAAAAAAAAACACAAGTAACAGCATGCCCGGAGGAATTTTTTTGTAGAAGAACTGCTCCAGCTCCCACTGAGGAGGCATCTACCTCCAATAGGAAGGGTTTAGATGGGTCAGGTCTGGAGAGCACGGGAGCAGAAGAAAAGGCAGACTTGAGATGTTTAAATGCGTCTTCCGCTTGAGGAGACCAGGACTTAGGATTGGCGTTTTTCTTGGTTAGAGCCACGATAGGGGCCACAATAGTGGAGAAGTGTGGAATGAATTGTCTGTAATAAATGGCGAACCCCAAAAAACGTTGGATAGCGCGGAGTCCGGAGGGGCGTGGCCAATCTAACACGGCAGATAGTTTATCTGGGTCCATTTGTAGTCCCTGGCCAGAGACCAAGTATCCTAGAAAAGGAAGAGACTGACATTCAAAGAGACATTTTTCCATTTTGGCATAAAGTTGATTGTCCCGAAGTCTCTGAAGAACCATGCGGACATGCTGGCGGTGTTCTTCTAAGTTGGCAGAAAAAATCAGAATATCGTCCAGGTAAACCACAACACAGGTATATAGGAGATCACGAAAAATTTCATTAACAAAGTCTTGGAAGACGGCAGGGGCGTTGCACAGGCCAAAGGGCATGACCAGATACTTAAAGTGTCCATCTCTGGTGTTAAATGCAGTCTTCCATTCGTCCCCCTCCCTGATGCGGATGAGATTATAAGCACCTCTTAAGTCCAGCTTGGTAAAGATGTGGGCGCCTTGTAGGCGATCAAAGAGTTCCAAGATAAGAGGTAAGGGGTAGCGGTTTTTTACCATGATTTTATTAAGTCCGCGGTAATCAATGCAAGAGCGTAGGGAGCCATCTTTTTTGGAGACAAAAAAAATCCAGCTCCGGCAGGAGAGGAGGACTTGCGGATAAACCCCTTTTTTAAATTCTCCTGGATGTACTCCGACATGGCTTGGGTTTCTGGAGCAGACAGAGGATAGATTCTGCCCCGGGGTGGAGTAGTACCCGGGAGGAGGTCAATAGGACAGTCATAAGGCCGGTGAGGAGGCAAAGTCTCTGCTTGTTTTTTGCAAAAAACATCAGCATAGTCCAGATAGGCCTAAGGGAGACCAGATACCGGGGGAACCACAGGGTCACAACTGTGAGTACTGGGGACCAGTTTAAGACAGTACTTGAAGCAAGAAGTACCCCAGTTCTTGATCTCCCCTGTGGTCCAATCAAGGGTTGGGGAATGGCGTTGAAGCCACGGTAATCCAAGAAGAATTTCTGAAGTGCAGTTAGAGAGGAACAAAAATTCAATTTTTTCGTGATGGGGTCCGATGCACATTAGGAGAGGTTCCGTGCGGTAACGCACGGTACAGTCCAATCTTTCATTGTTAACAGAATTGATGTAGAGGGGTCTGGCGAGACTGGTCACCGGGATGTTGAACCTGTTGATGAGAGAGGCCAAAATTAAATTTCCTGCAGATCCGGAATCCAAGAAGGCCAAAGCAGAGAAGGAGAAGGTAGAAGAAGATATCCGCACAGGCACAGTAAGGCATGGAGAAGCAGAGTTCACATCAAGAGCTGTTTCACCTTTGTGCGGAGTCAGCGTACGTCTTTCCTGGCGGGGAGGACGGATAGGACAATCCTTCAAGAAATGTTCGGTACCGGCACAGTACAGGCAAAGATTCTCCATGCGGCGTCGTGTCCTCTCTTGAGGTGTCAAGCGAGACCGGTCAACTTGCATAGCCTCCACGGCGGGAGGCACAGGAACGGATTGCAGAGGACCAGAGGAGAGAGGAGCTGGGGAGAGAAACCGCCTCGTGCGAACAAAGTCCATATCCTGGCGGAGCTCCTGACGCCTTTCGGAAAAACGCATGTCAATGCGGGTGGCAAGATGAATAATTTCATGCAGGTTAGCAGGAATTTCTCGTGCGGCCAGCACATCTTTAATGTTACTGGATAGGCCTTTTTTAAAGGTCGCGCAGAGGGCCTCGTTATTCCAGGATAATTCGGAGGCAAGAGTACGGAATTGGATGGCGTACTCGCCAACAGAAGAATTACCCTGGACCAGGTTCAGCAGGACAGTCTCGGCAGAAGAGGCTCGGGCAGGTTCCTCAAAGACACTTCGAATCTCCGTGAAGAAGGAGTGTACAGAGGCAGTGACAGGGTCATTGCGGTCCCAGAGCGGTGTGGCCCATGACAGAGCTTTCCCAGACAGAAGGCTGACTACGAAAGCCACCTTAGACCTTTCAGTAGGAAACTGGTCCGACATCATCTCCAAGTGTAGGGAACATTGCGAAAGAAAACCACGGCAAAACTTTGAGTCCCCATTAAATTTATTCGGCAAGGATAATCGAAGGCTGGAAGCGGCCACTCGCTGCGGAGGAGGTGCAGGAGCTGGCGGAGGAGAAGATTGCTGGAGCTGTGGTAATAGCTGCTGTAGCATCACGGTCAGTTGAGACAGCTGGTGGCCTTGTTGCGCTATCTGTTGCGACTGCTGGGCGACAACCGTGGTGAGGTCGGCGACAACTGGCAGCGGGACCTCAGCGGGATCCATGGCCGGATCTACTGTCACGATTCGGCTGGCTGGAGGTGGATCCTCTGTGCCAGAGAGGGATTGGCGTGGACCGTGTTGGTGGACCGGTTCTAAGTTGCTACTGGTATTCACCAGAGCCCGCCGCAAAGCGGGATGGTCTTGCAGCGGCGGTAGCAACCAGGTCGTATCCACCAGCAATGGCTCAACCTCTCTGACTGCTGAAGATAAGCGCGGTACAAGGGAGTAGACAAGAGCAAGGTCGGACGTAGCAGAAGGTCAGGGCAGGCAGCAAGGGTCGTAGTCAGGGGCAACGGCAGGAGGTCTGGAACACAGGCTAGGAACACACAAGGGAACGCTTTCACTGGCACAATGGCAACAAGATCCGGCGAGGGAGTGCAGGGGAAGTGAGGTATAAGTAGGGAGTGCACAGGTGATAACACTGATTAGGCCTGCTGCGCCAATCAGTGGCGTAGTGGCCCTTTAAATTGCAGAGACCCGGCGCGCGCGCGCCCTAAGGAGCGGGGCCGCGCGCGCCGGGACAACACAGACGGGGAACGGGTCAGGTACGGGAGCCGGGATGCGCATCGCGAGCGGGCGCCTCTCGCGTCGCGAATCGCATCCCGGCTGGGAGTGATATTGCAGCGCACCCGGTCAGCAGGTCTGACCGGGGCGCTGCGAATGAGAGGATGCTGCGAGCGCTCCGGGGAGGAGCGGGGACCCGGAGCGCTCGGCGTAACAACCCCATGACAATAAAACAAGTTGCATAGGGCTTATAGCTGAATTGAATATGTGAATTGTGCCAGCTATAGCACAGACATGGAAGAAATGTTTATTAAAAGGCCCATAGCACAGTGTGAGCTTATGAGGCAAAACTTGGTGACAGGTTCAGATCACATACATGTACATGCATGCTTCATACACACAACACACATACTGTACACATTACATACTGTACATGCATCATACACACACACACATACTGTACACATTACATACTGTACATGCATTCATTCAGGGGTGGATCCAGAGTCTAGTCTCGGGAGGGGAACAATAGAGTAGCGTGCGGTGGTCGACCCACCCCCTCCCATTGACTTGAATTGAGGGGGCGTGGTGTGAAGTCACACCCACGCCCCTCTTGACATCACGCCACACCCCTCAATGCAAGTCTATGGGAGGAGGCGTGTCGACCCCCGCAGCTAGCACCCATCATTGGAACGCAATGTTCCGAACGCTGGGGCAATGTACTACCCCTTTAAGTATGTGGCACAGTTCCTCCCACATTAGGTTGGCAGTATAGTTCCCCCTACAATAGGTTGGCAGTATAGTTTCCCCTGCATTAGGTTGGCAGTAAAGTTCCCCCCACATTAGGGGCAGTATAGTTCCCCCAAATTAGGGGCAGTATAGTTCCCCACATTAGGTGCAGTATAGTTCCCCCACATTAGGTTGGCAGTATAGTTCCCCACATTAGGTTGGCAGTATAGTTCCCCCACATTAGGTTGGCAGTATAGTTCCCCCACATTAGGTTGGCAGTATAGTTCCCCCTACATTAGGTTGGCAGTATAGTTCCCCCACTTTAGGTGCAGTGTAGTTCCCCACATTAGGTGCAGTATAGTTCCCCACATTAGGTGCAGTATAGTTCCCCCACATTAGGTTGGCAGTATAGTTCCCCAACATTAGGTTGGCAGTATAGTTCCCCCACATTAGGTGCAGTATAGTTCCCCACATTAGGTGCAGTATAGTTCCCCCACATTAGGTGCAGTATAGTTTCCACCATTGGTGTTACGTCGAGCGCTCCGGGTCCCTGCTCCTCCCCGGAGCGCTCGCGGCGTTCTCCTTCCTGCAGCGCCCCGGTCAGACCCGCTGACCGGGAGCGCTGCATTGACATTCACGATGGGGATGCGATTCGCATAGCGGGACGCGCCCGCTCGCGAATCGCATCCCAAGCCACTTACCCGTTCCGGTCCCCGGCTGTCATGTTCTGGCGCGCGCGGCTCCGCTCTCTAGGGCGCGCGTGCGCCAGCTCTATAAGATTTAAAGGGCCAGTGCGCCAGTGATTGGTGCCTGGCCCAATCAGTCTAATTAGCTTCCACCTGCTCCCTGTGTATATAACCTCACTTCCCCTTTCCTTCCTTGCCGGATCTTGTTGCCTTGTGCCAGAGAAAGCATTTAGTGTTGTCCAAAGCCTGTGTTTCCAGACCTTCTGCTATTGCTATTGACTACTAACCTTGCCGCCTGCCCCGACCTTCTGCTACGTCTGACCTTGCCTCTGCCTAGTCCTTCTGTCCCACGCCTTCTCAGCAGTCAGCAAGGTTGAGCCATTGCCGGTGGATACGACCCGGTTGCTACCGCCGCAGCAAGACCATCTCGCTTTGCGGCGGGCTCTGGTGAAAACCAGTAGCAACCTAGAACCGGTCCACCGACACGGTCCACGCCAATCCCTCGCTGACACAGAGGATCCACATCCAGCTAGCCGAATCCTAACAATTAGGTGCAGTATAGTTCCCCACATTAGGTGCAGTATAGTTTCCCACATTAGGTGCAGTATAGTCCCCCACATTAGGTGCAGTATAGTTCCCCCACATTAAGTGCAGTATAGTTCCCCCACATTAGGTGCAGTATAGTTCCCCAATTAGGTGCAGTATAGTTTGGACCGTTGCCCCCCCCCCCCCCCTGGATCCGCCACTGCGGCTGAAGGCTGAGAGAAGAGTCCGGGGCTGAGGGAAGATACCAAGTGCAGGGGAGGGGGGTGATTGTGGTGAGGTGAGAAGAACTACAAAGCTGCAAATGAGTTTATTTAAAAAAAAATGTCAGACATTCGGGGGCCCAATGGTTGATTGGGTGCCTGGGGCCCGGAGCACAAGCTCCAAGAGCACCATTGTTAATCCGGCCCTGGTGGCCTCCCGATTCTGTCAACAGGTGTCAAAGGATAGAAGGGTCAGGCTTTCTGCTCACAGAGAGGGGCCTGGTAGTGACGTAACCTCTCTCTTCCCCAATATAAAAAAAATAAAAATACATGCACTCTCAGCTGAGCCAAGTGTGCATGGGTATAAAAAAAATAAGAAAGTAAGTTGTTGGCCTAGTGTATGTTCTGCTGACAGCCTGTCAGCTGAACAATGTCTGATCAGCTTTAGAAGCTTGACTAAGCCACTTATACACTTGGGTTAGCTGTTGGCTATTTCTCCTCCAGGTTTTTAATCCAATGGCATCTGCTCTTTTGAGGCAGTAGAAAACTCACCACACAAGATCACTGACCCATCTTGCCTAAATCAACTTTTTAAAATAGCCCTATTGAGATATTAAACTTCCAGATCCTGTTCCATACATTGATGATTTTTCTATTATATTTTAGTATTCTATATATGTACATTTTATCCCACACTCAAGTATAATTTCTCAGATTTAAAACAGATGGATATGAGGTGATATATATCAATCTGCACTTTATTTTATTCTTTGCGGTTATGCCCTTGTGGGGCCCCAGATTTATATACTATATGATTTGTGGTAAGGTTGGCAGGGGTCCAGCTTTGCTAATTCTGGCTCCAGACAAGCTCCATTATTGATTTTAAACTCCAGCTGTTTTTCTTAAGCTACAGTTCTACACCTTTTATTTTTTATGTTTAACACTACATCTGTATCTACTGCATACACTAGAGCTGCACGATTTGATGTGAAGGACAGAAAAGTATTTGTCTTGACATTAAACATCAGTTTACAAAATAGGTAAAAAAAATTATGATATAGACACCTTCTATCTATTTACAGCTAGATGTAAGCTAGAAGCAAACCCTCAATGAAACCGGGGTCCCATAGAAAAATAAAAAAAGGGCAATGACTTTCACCACCTCGCCACTAACCACCTACTTCAGGAGCTCCTGATACTCATTGTCATGACTTGAGTGGCGTTTCCTGTTCCTTGTTTACTAAGGGCTCATGCACACCACGTTTTGGGGATACGGCAGCTGGATCCAGCGGGAGAATTTAAAAACCGGCCACTGCCATATCCTCGCCGGACCTGCGCCGCACCCCATTCACTTCAAAGAGCCAGACAGAGTCAGATGATGGACCATACCCGGTTTTTGTTGCCAGGCTGAAAACCGTAGTCTGCCATGGTTTTAAGTAGGGCAATAAAACTGATACCGTTCAAAAACGAGCCAATCTGAGTAACTATCTGACTCTGTCTGGCTCATTGAAGTAAATGGGGTGCGGCGCAGGTCCGGCGGGGATATGGCAGTGGGCAGTTTTTCAATTCTCCACCTGGATCCGGCTGCAGTATCCCCAAAATGTTGTGTGAATGTACCCTAAGGGTTATTTACTGCTGCAGATCTGCTTGAAGTCAATGGGCAGCAAAATCTGCAGCAGCAAATCTGCTGCAGATCTGCAGTAAAAATATGCACGTGTGAACGCACCCCAACACTGCAGCAATTGTGGAGACCGTGTAACCTGTGCAGGTTTTCATCACCAACCTGGAATGGTTGCTATTTCTTCAGAAACCCCATAGTAGCTTCACTGGTCCATACATGACTATGACAGTGAATACAAAAGTAGAAAGTTGCATTTTGAAATCAGTATCAGTGGTCATAATCAATTAGTGGTGCTTTATGTTCAGAATGGGCTTACTTCATAGTTTGCATTTTTTTTCCTGCTATTCTCTTCCAGTTCCCTGATTCCCAGTTTCTCCATAAATGATGTCCTCTCCTTTCTGCTCTCTTTACCAGATTAGTGGTTTTGCGTAAATATGTACACCCTGATAAAGATGGGATTAATATTATGGTGGTGGGTCTCAATTGGTGAAGATTGGGAAAATTATAATATTGGGAAATGTATATTCTTACAAGTTTTACTAACCCAGAGTCAGAGGCTATATGCCCAGCAGAGCTCTCTTGGTGCCCCGATAATACTGTTGTTCTTGTAGGAATTTTTGGAGTAATACTAGCCCAGTCAGAATCTCTTCTAAAATGACAGAGCAGAGTACTTGTTGGCTATAGAGATGCCTTAGATATACTGTAGATGAGAGGGGTACTGGCTCTCATTAAGAAATCAGTGATATGAAAACATTTTACAGACAATGCTATATGGTAAAAGAAAGCAAATTAAATTGCCTGAATAAATAAGTCTTACATACATCTGGTCTCTTCAATAACAATCCGTACTCATCTGATCTGTGTCTAAAACTTGCAATACAAAACAAGGCAGTGGCATGTTGAAAGGCCAGTTTTGGCCATGCCAGCTCAAGTTCATGAGGGAATACCAGCTGGAGGCACCTATGCCCAGCTGGTGGAAACCAAAGACTGTCCACAAGCTCATTCAAGTAAAGGATTTATCGCAGCCTATTCCAGGGTTCTCTGTAGCCACAATGTGGCTTCTGGCAGGCTTACCAACAGGCACAGAGACCTAGCATGGATGCCTGCAGACTTTTCAACACCAGGTAATGCCTGAGGTGCCCATTTGTTGAGGAAACAACTTTGCACCTCTTTTGGCCTATTTACCATGGCCCTGTTAGGGTGCGTTCACACTAAGTAATTCAACTCAAGTAATTCCTCTTGAATTCTCAGCTTATAAATAATTAACACCTGTTTTGCCATTGACTTCAATGTATTTTACTCTGCACTGTTCACACTACGTAAATTCTACTCGCGGAATTCCGTTCCGCTAACAGAAAGAACATTCTTCTTGCAGGATAAGCGAGCAGAAGTCCATTAAAGTCAATGGTAAAAAAAATTTGACTCAAAATTGTGCAAATTCGCATGGAATATATAAAAAGGGAAATTCTAATTGGTGGTTGTAGTCCAGCAAAAAAATAAATAAATAAAACAGCTTCCTCCTATGTTGCACGCGGAAAATCTGTGTGGAATTCCTTGTTAATTCCGCATGATTTTTTGCAAATTTCACCCAAATTCTGCACGAAAAAAAGACGATCCCACAGTCTTTTTTGCACTCTCTTATCACTTTGATACCTAAGCCTGGCAAGGACCCTCATGATTGCTCCGGTTACAGTCCTACTGCCCTCCTTAACTCGGGCTTGAAGCTATTTTACAAGGTGTTGGCAGCCCGACTGTGTTCTTTTCTCCCAACCCTTATCCATAAGGACCAGGTTGGGTTTATCCCCTGCCGTCAGGGTGGTGATAACACCAGGAGGGTAATAGATCTCATTGACTTAATCAATCGGAGGTCCGAACAAGCTTTGCTTCTAAGTCTTGATGCTGAAAAAGCTTTTGATAGGCTTGAGTGGCCGTTTCTCTTTGCCACCCTTCAGAAATTTGGTATCATGGGTAACTTTTTAACTGCACTACGGGGTCTTTACTCCTGCCCTACTGCCTCTCTCAAACTTCCTCATTCTTCTCCTTCTGTTTTTCCCCTGTCCAACGGGACCCGACAGGAATGTCCGTTGTCCCCCCTGGTTTTTGCTCTCTGCATTGAACCTCTAGCCGCCATGATTAGGGGGGATCCGGACATTACTGCTATATCTTTACATGATAGGGACTTCAAGATCTGTCTATTTGCTGATTATGTCCTTCTCACACTCTCTCGCCCTTTAATCTCTCTCCCTAACCTGTATAAAACTCTTCATGCTTAAAGTGTGGTCTTGGGTTATAAGGTAGATCTTTCTAAATCTGAAGCTCTTCCTCTGAATCTCCCCCTGCCTCTCTCCACTCTCCTGCGCTCCACTTACTCTTTTAAGTGGTCTCCGATGGCGATTAAATACTTAGGAATACACATTACTTCTTGCTATTCTACTCTCTACTCCACCAATTACATCTCTCTTTTTTGGGAACTTCGAGCTCTACTAGAGAAGTGGCAATCGCAGTATATCTCCTTTTTCAGGCGTATTGCGGCGGTTAAAATGACCATTCTCCCGAAACTGCTTTACTTTTTCGAGACGCTGCCGGTTCGTGTGCCTCTGTTCGCCTTGCGCTCTCTTCAGTCAGCTATTTTTCGTTTCATTTGGAACGGCAAGAAGCACCGACTCCCGATGTCGGTCATGATGGCGAGTAGGGCTCTGGGGGGTTTTGCTGTCCTTGATGTGGTTAAATATTATTGGGTGGGGGCGAGTGGCCTGACTCTCGACCGAGCTGCACAGACGCATGGTGGTGTAGCTCCGCACTGAATCTGTGCTTTCCATAATCCTGCACTCATCCTGGACTCCTGGATTCTCCCCCAGAGGCTTCGGAACCGAAGTGGGTCCCTTAGCTCCATTATGTCTGCCAACAAAACTGGTTCTGCGGCCGCGGCGAAGCTGAAAACATACGCGCGTGTTACCTCACACGATGGCGCCGATTCCTCCCAGGCCTCTGCCGCCACTTCTTCTTCTACCGCGAAGACCACACCAGAGACACCCTCTGCCGGGACTCCACGAGAACCGACGCTGCAGGAAGTCTCCACACAACTGCTATCTGCCATCACGACCTGCAAGACCTCCCTCACCGGTATGCTGGAGGAGGTGAGGGTGGACATAGGCCTCATCAGGCAGGACCTTCATACCTTGCGTGCGCCAGACAGAGGATCGCATATCCGCGGTGGAGGACCGGATGTCTCCGTTATCAGCCACAGTGGAGTCGCTTGATCGCTAGGCACAGCAGTGGAGGGAGAAAGCCGACGACCTCGAAAACCGGCTCCGCCGGAACAACCTGAGGATAATTGGCCTGCCTGAGCGTGCTGAGGGCCCTGATCCGGGTTTATTCGTGGAGCGGTGGCTTAAAGAACTCTTACCTGACGCGCCATTTTCCTTGGCCTTCGCGGTGGAGCGCATCCATCGGGTGCCCACGCGCCCTCTGCCTCCGGGTGCTCCTCCGAGACCGTTGCTGGCCCGCATGTTGAATTGCAACGACCGGGATCTGGCGCTGCATCTGCTCCACCGCCTACCAGCGATTACCCACAATGGGGCCCCGGTGTCCATCTTCCCGGACTTTTCCCCTGACCTACAGAAGCGGAGAGCCACCTTTCAGGCGGTGAAACGTAAACTTAAGGATATGGACGTGCCCTACTCTATGATCTATCCTGCCAGCCTGCGAATAGTGGATGGCGAGAGGGCTATCTTCTTCCAGGATCCCCAGGAGGCTGAGGAGTGGGCCTCTCGGCAGAGGGCGGCCCCTAGGCCTGGAGCTTGAAGCTGCGCTGGCTCACCCGTTCTACTTTATTGCCCCCATTTGTCAAAATCCTGCTGATCTGCACCCGCTCTGGACTCCTGGACTTTGACCGTGCTGACTGTGAGTAATTGTACCTGACTAATCTGTTCTTCAATGGCCCTCTCAAAGTCGGTTATCCGGACTGCCCCGCTTCCCCACTTGGACTCCCCCTTGCCCTTTGCCCCCTGCTGCCCTGACTGTCCTGTTTCCCTGGTCCCTTCCTCGTCATCTGCTGCCTATTAGGTGCGATTCTCCTACTCATTGTCCCTGGTCCCTATACATATGGAGGACAATATTCCTTCTCATGATTCCTGTGACCATCCGTACTCCGTCCCTCTTCCTTGAGATGGCCCGGACCAGTGTACTTCATGGTATCCTACCTATGAGGATCCGCTGCTATGGCTCCTGGACCTATGATGTTTTTTCATGTACTGTTTAGTCACCTACAGTTTTAGCCTTTACCATCCGTGCCCTTGTATTTCAGGGACCCCCTTTTTTCAGATTGTATTGATGGGTGATATTTGTTTTTGGGGGTTGTATTCCAGGGATCCCCGTACCCTTCCCCTTGGGTATGGTGTCCTCCTATTTTGTTTTTTACTACAGCACAGATTCTTCCCCGTTTAGTGTATACCGTAGTCGAACGGTCTTGTGTTAGACTACGTTCTGCGGTGATTGCCACACCTATGGCTCGCACTTTTTGGAGTGTAGTTTCCCTTTTCCCTCCCCTGTTTTTTGTGGTGTTGTCCTGTCTGCTGTCTGTATGTCTACGTTTTTCATGGCGCTTCGTTCCTCTTTTCTCTTCCCTTCTTGCTACTGTCCCTTTCTTGCCCTGGTGCTTCCTCTCTTTCTCTCCTTCTTTTATTTTTCAGGTGTACCCATGGCTGTGATCCGCTGTCTGTCCTGAAATGTTCGGGGCCTTAATTGCCCGAGGAAGTGTTCTATGGTTTACACTACCATCCATAAGTACAACCCCTCAATTGTATGCCTTCAGGAAACACATTTAGAGTCCACCTCTACCCGTTGGCTGCTTCGCCCCTGGGTTCAATGGACTCTTCATTCTTGCCACTTGTCACACTCGAGGGGCGTATCATTTCTTATACACAAATCTCTAAAATGGGAGGTCAGGCAGCCCCAGGGGGCCCCAGACGGTACATATGTTTTTCTATATGCGCTCATTCACAACTTGCCATTTGTGCTGATTGGCATCTACTACCCCCTCCCCCCCCCCCCCCCCCCCCGGTACCCTTGTGGTGCTGCGTCTTGCTACTGTATTTGCAGCATCTTACCCCGATGCCTGTCTTCTATGTATGGGAGATTTTAACACGACCCTTGACCCTGGCATTGAAAGATGTGGTCCGGTACTGGTAACTAGACAGTCTCCTACCCCTCTTGCCTCTGCTCCTTGAGTTCGGCTGGCTTGACATCTACAGACATTCATATCCTCAGTCTCGGACCTATTCTTGTCATAACACCACCTACGATTCTCTATCTCGCATTGATTATATGATTGTCAACCCCGCTTTAATCTCTAAAGTTAAGGATGTGTCCTATGTAACACAAGGTGTTTCGGACCACTCGCCTGTACTCCTTACCTTTGAAATGCGTGGTCTATCCTCTGTTAGGACTTGGCGCTTTCACCCCTATTGGCTGTCCCTCTTAGGACCACATGACGGTATCCCGACCCAATTACAGGTTTTTATGACCACCCATGACGACCTAACGGAACCCTTACTTAAGTGGGAAACGACGAAGGCCTTCCTACGTGGATGTTAGCAATCTGCCATTTCATTTCTGAAATGGGAGGCTGTACGGGAGGAAAGGGAGCTGGCGGATCGCTGTGCGGAGTTGGAGGGGAGGTATGTGTCTGACCCGTCTGCTGCCAACAAATCTGAGTGGCTACTGGAGGGTGGACGCTATTTACGCTTTTTGAGGGAGAAGGCTACCCGCAAACAATTCTTCAACAGACAACTACAAAAACGACAAAGAGGAGCGCACCATGGTGCAGATAAATGATGATAAATGAATCGTAGATGGTAAAAATGTGCTTACCAAAATGGGTTGTGCAAAAAGGAGCACAACTTGGAGACAAGCGTGTGAGAGGATCCCTCTGCTGCCACTCCACAATAAAATGCAATAAAACCAACGACCTCCAAACCAGTGGACAGTAAGGTGCTGAGGGACCAGGAGAAGGATAGAGCAATCAGTTTATTCCCAACATGCAACGTGTTTCGCGCATAAGCGCTTCATCAGGCATTTTTCAACAGACAACTGGCTTTTGAGCAAGGTGTCACGATGCCGGCTGGCAGGTAGTGGATCCTCTGTGCCAGAGAGGGATTGGCGTGGACCGTGCTAGTGGACCGGTTCTAAGCCACTACTGGTTTTCACCAGAGCCCGCCGCAAAGCGGGATGGTCTTGCTGCGGCGGTAGTGACCAGGTCGTATCCACTAGCAACGGCTCACCTCTCTGGCTGCTGAAGATAGGCGCGGTACAAGGGGGTAGGCAGAAGCAAGGTCGGACGTAGCAGAAGGTCGGGGCAGGCAGCAAGGATCGTAGTCAGGGGCAACGGCAGAAGGTCTGGAAACACAGGCAAGGAACACACAAGGAACGCTTTCACTGGCACTAAGGCAACAAGATCCGGCAAGGGAGTGCAGGGGAAGTGAGGTGATATAGGGAAGTGCACAGGTGAACACACTGATTGGAACCACTGCGCCAATCAGCGGCGCAGTGGCCCTTTAAATCGCAGAGACCCGGCGCGCGCGCGCCCTAGGGAGCGGGGCCGCGCGCGCCGGGACAGAACAGACGGAGAGCGAGTCAGGTAGGGGAGCCGGGGTGCGCATCGCGAGCGGGCGCTACCCGCATCGCGAATCGCATCCCGGCTGGCAGCGGAATCGCAGCGCCCCGGGTCAGAGGACGTGACCGGAGCGCTGCCGCGGGGAGAGTGAAGCGAGCGCTCCGGGGAGGAGCGGGGACCCGGAGCGCTCGGCGTAACAGTACCCCCCCCCTTGGGTC
Source organism: Hyla sarda (assembly GCF_029499605.1). Lineage (NCBI taxonomy): Eukaryota > Metazoa > Chordata > Amphibia > Anura > Hylidae > Hyla > Hyla sarda. The sequence goes on along the minus strand of NC_079196.1, from coordinate 175,558,642 downwards.
TCCCCCTCTTCTTAGAGCCTGAGAACCTGAGGAGCAGACTTTTGTCTAGGATGTTGTCCTCAGGTTCCCAGGATCTCTCTTCAGGACCACAACCCTCCCAGTCCACTAAAAAAAAATTTTTCCCTCTGACCTTTTTGGCAGCTAAAATTTCTTTGACCGAGAAGATGTCCGAGGAGCCGGAAACAGGAGTGGGAGGAACAGATTTGGGAGAAAAACGGTTGAGGATGAGTGGTTTGAGAAGAGAGACGTGAAAGGCATTAGGGATACGAAGAGAGGGAGGAAGAAGAAGTTTATAAGAGACAGGATTAATTTGACACAAAATTTTGAAAGGACCAAGATAGCGTGGTCCCAACTTGTAGCTAGGGACACGGAAGCGGACATATTTAGCGGAGAGCCATACCTTGTCTCCAGGGGAAAAAACGGGGGGAGCTCTTCTTTTCTTATCCGCGAACTTCTTCATGCGTGATGAAGCCTGTAAGAGAGAATTTTGGGTCTCTCTCCATATGATGGAAAGGTCACGAGAAATTTCATCCACAGCGGGCAGACCAGAGGGCAAGGGAGTAGGGAGGGGGGGAAGAGGGTGACGGCCGTACACCACGAAAAATGGGGATTTGGAGGAAGACTCAGAGACCCTGAAGTTATACGAGAATTCGGCCCATGGGAGGAGATCTGCCCAGTCATCCTGGCGGGAGGAAACAAAATGTCGCAAATAATCACCCAAGATCTGGTTAATCCTTTCTACTTGTCCATTGGACTGGGGATGATATGCAGAAGAAAAATTTAATTTAATCTTGAGTTGTTTACAGAGAGCCCTCCAGAATTTAGACACGAATTGGACGCCTCTATCCGAGACAATCTGCGTAGGCAACCCGTGAAGACGAAAAATGTGTACAAAAAATTGTTTAGCCAACTGAGGCGCAGAAGGAAGACCAGGAAGAGGGATGAAATGTGCCATTTTGGAGAATCGATCAACGACCACCCAAATAACAGTGTTGCCACGGGAAGGGGGTAAATCAGTAATAAAATCCATACCAATCAGAGACCAAGGCTGTTCGGGGACAGGCAGAGGATGAAGAAAACCAGCGGGCTTCTGGCGAGGAGTCTTATCCCGGGCACAGATAGTGCAGGCTCGCACAAAGTCCACAACATCCGTCTCCAGAGTCGGCCACCAATAGAAGCGGGAGATGAGTTGCACAGATTTCTTGATACCCGCATGACCTGCGAGATGGGAGGAGTGACCCCATTTGAGGATTCCGAGGCGTTGGCGAGGAGAAACAAAGGTCTTTCCTGGAGGAGTCTGCCTGATGGAGGCAGGAGAAGTGGAGATCAGGCAGTCAGGTGGAATGATGTGTTGCGGAGAGAGTTCAACTTCTGAGGCATCCGAGGAACGAGAGAGAGCATCGGCCCTAATGTTCTTATCGGCAGGACGAAAGTGAATCTCAAAATTAAATCGGGCAAAGAACAGAGACCACCGGGCCTGGCGAGGATTCAGCCGTTGGGCAGACTGGAGGTAGGAGAGGTTCTTGTGGTCGGTGTAGATAATAACAGGAGAACTTGATCCCTCCAGCAGATGCCTCCATTCCTCAAGTGCTAATTTAATGGCTAGAAGCTCTCGATCCCCGATGGAGTAGTTCCTCTCCGCTGGAGAGAAGGTCCTAGAGAAAAAACCACAAGTGACAGCATGCCCGGAAGAATTTTTTTGTAGAAGAACAGCTCCAGCTCCCACTGAGGAGGCATCAACCTCCAATAGGAAGGGTTTGGAAGGGTCAGGTCTGGAGAGGACGGGAGCCGAAGAAAAGGCAGACTTGAGTCGTTTAAAGGCGTCTTCTGCTTGAGGGGGCCAGGACTTGGGATCAGCATTTTTTTTGGTTAAAGCCACGATAGGAGCCACAATGGTAGAAAAATGTGGAATAAATTGCCTGTAATAATTGGCGAACCCCAAAAAGCGTTGGATAGCACGGAGTCCGGAGGGGCGTGGCCAATCTAAGACGGCAGAGAGTTTGTCTGGATCCATCTGTAGTCCCTGGCCAGAGACCAAATATCCTAGAAAAGGAAGAGATTGGCATTCAAACAGACATTTCTCAATTTTGGCATAGAGTTGGTTGTCACGAAGTCTCTGAAGAACCATACGGACATGCTGGCGGTGTTCTTCTAGATTGGCAGAAAAAATTAGGATATCGTCCAGATATACAACAACACAGGAGTATAACAGATCACGAAAAATTTCATTGACAAAGTCTTGGAAGACGGCAGGGGCGTTGCACAGTCCAAAGGGCATGACCAGATACTCAAAGTGTCCATCTCTGGTGTTAAATGCCGTTTTCCACTCGTCCCCCTCTCTGATGCGGATGAGGTTATAGGCGCCTCTTAAGTCCAATTTAGTGAAGATGTGGGCACCTTGGAGGCGATCAAAGAGTTCAGAGATGAGGGGTAAGGGGTAGCGGTTCTTAACCGTGATTTTATTAAGACCGCGGTAGTCAATGCATGGACGTAGGGAGCCATCTTTTTTGGACACAAAGAAAAATCCGGCTCCGGCAGGAGAGGAGGATTTACGGATAAAGCCCTTTTTTAGATTCTCCTGGACGTATTCGGACATGGCAAGAGTCTCTGGGGCAGAGAGAGGATAAATTCTGCCCCGGGGTGGAGTAGTGCCCGGGAGGAGGTCGATAGGGCAATCATAAGGCCTGTGAGGAGGTAGAGTCTCAGCTTGTTTTTTGCAGAAAACATCCGCGAAGTCCATATAGGCCTTAGGGAGACCGGTTACTGGAGGAAGCACAGAGTTACGGCAAGGGTTACTGGGAACCGGTTTTAGACAGTTCTTGGAACAAGAGGACCCCCAACTCTTGATCTCCCCAGTGGACCAATCCAGGGTAGGGGAATGAAGTTGAAGCCAGGGAAGTCCAAGGAGAATTTCCGAGGTGCAATTGGGGAGGACCAAAAGTTCAATCCTCTCATGATGAGATCCGATGCTCATAAGAAGGGGCTCCGTGCGGAAACGTATGGTACAGTCCAATCTTTCATTATTTACACAATTGATGTAGAGGGGTCTGGCGAGACTGGTCACCGGGATGTTGAACCTGTTGACGAGAGAGGCCAAAATAAAATTTCCTGCAGATCCAGAGTCCAAGAAGGCCACTGAAGAGAAGGAGAAGGCAGAGGCAGACATCCGCACAGGCACAGTAAGACGTGGAGAAGCAGAGTAGACATCAAGGACTGTCTCATCTTTGTGCGGAGTCAGCGTACGTCTTTCCAGGCGGGGAGGACGGATAGGACAATCTCTCAGGAAGTGTTCGGTACTAGCACAGTACAGGCAGAGGTTCTCCATACGGCGTCGTGTCCTCTCTTGAGGTGTCAGGCGAGACCGGTCGACCTGCATAGCCTCCACGGCGGGAGGCACAGGAACAGATTGCAGGGGACCAGAGGAGAGAGGAGCCGAGGAGAAGAAACGCCTCGTGCGAACAGAGTCCATATCTTGGCGGAGTTCCTGACGCCTTTCGGAAAAACGCATGTCAATGCGAGTGGCTAGGTGAATAAGTTCATGTAGATTAGCAGGAATTTCTCGTGCGGCCAGAACATCTTTAATGTTGCTGGATAGGCCTTTTTTGAAGGTCGCGCAGAGGGCCTCATTATTCCAGGACAATTCTGAAGCAAGAGTACGGAATTGTACGGCATACTCGCCAACGGAAGAATTACCCTGGACCAGGTTCAACAGGGCAGTCTCAGCAGAAGAGGCTCGGGCAGGTTCCTCAAAGACACTTCGGATTTCCGAGAAGAAGGAGTGTACAGAGGCAGTGACGGGGTCATTGCGGTCCCAGAGCGGTGTGGCCCATGACAGGGCTTTTCCGGACAGAAGGCTGACTACGAAAGCCACCTTAGACCTTTCAGTGGGAAACAGGTCCGACATCATCTCCAGATGCAGGGAACATTGGGAAAGAAAGCCACGGCAAAACTTAGAGTCCCCATCAAATTTATCCGGCAAGGATAAGCGTATCCCAGGAGCGGCCACTCGCTGCGGAGGAGGTGCAGGAGCTGGCGGAGGAGATGACTGCTGAAGCTGTGGTAGTAACTGTTGTAGCATAACGGTCAGTTGAGACAGCTGTTGGCCTTGTTGCGCTATCTGTTGTGACTGCTGGGCGACCACCGTGGTGAGGTCAGCGACAACTGGCAGAGGAACTTCAGCGGGATCCATGGCCGGATCTACTGTCACGATGCCGGCTGGCAGGTAGTGGATCCTCTGTGCCAGAGAGGGATTGGCGTGGACCGTGCTAGTGGACCGGTTCTAAGCCACTACTGGTTTTCACCAGAGCCCGCCGCAAAGCGGGATGGTCTTGCTGCGGCGGTAGTGACCAGGTCGTATCCACTAGCAACGGCTCACCTCTCTGGCTGCTGAAGATAGGCGCGGTACAAGGGGGTAGGCAGAAGCAAGGTCGGACGTAGCAGAAGGTCGGGGCAGGCAGCAAGGATCGTAGTCAGGGGCAACGGCAGAAGGTCTGGAAACACAGGCAAGGAACACACAAGGAACGCTTTCACTGGCACTAAGGCAACAAGATCCGGCAAGGGAGTGCAGGGGAAGTGAGGTGATATAGGGAAGTGCACAGGTGAACACACTGATTGGAACCACTGCGCCAATCAGCGGCGCAGTGGCCCTTTAAATCGCAGAGACCCGGCGCGCGCGCGCCCTAGGGAGCGGGGCCGCGCGCGCCGGGACAGAACAGACGGAGAGCGAGTCAGGTAGGGGAGCCGGGGTGCGCATCGCGAGCGGGCGCTACCCGCATCGCGAATCGCATCCCGGCTGGCAGCGGAATCGCAGCGCCCCGGGTCAGAGGACGTGACCGGAGCGCTGCCGCGGGGAGAGTGAAGCGAGCGCTCCGGGGAGGAGCGGGGACCCGGAGCGCTCGGCGTAACACAAGGCAACCAGTCCAGTAAATTGCTAGCTTGTTTAATACATCAGAACTCCAGGTCTCTTGCAGTCCTGCGGATACGCGACGATGACGGGACGATCCTGACGGACAACTCCCTAATAGTTCGACAGTTTGCCTCCTTTTACTCCTCTCTCTATTCATCTGCTGTTTCTTATTCACTGGACGCTCTTTCTTCCTTTCTGGACTCCATCTCCTTTCCTAGACTCTCTCCTGACAGCCAAGCCTCTCTGGAAACTGACTTTACTCTTGACGAACTGACGGATGCGATTAGAAGCCTCGCTAGGGGGAAATCGCCTGGCCCCGATGGCCTCCCGGTGGAAGTCTACCAACAATATGCCAAACGACTAGCCCCATGCTTACTGGACATGTATAGATCTGCTTTCTCAGACGGACGTCTTCCTGACTTTTTCTATGATGCCTCTATTATCGTCATCGGCCGATTTCCCTTTTAAATTTAGATTACAAAATACTTACCAAAATGCTGGCCAATCGACTGAATAAGGTAATCTTAGACGTGATTCATCTCGACCAAGCTGGCTTTATGCCTGGACGTTCTACTTCTGACAATATCCGCAGGACTCAGGTGTTAGTGCAGGTGGGAGTGACTGACAAGAGGAACTGGGCTATGGCGTCCTTAGACGCCGCCAAGGCCTTCGACTCTGTGGAATGGCCGTCCCTGCTTGCCGTTCTGTGGAGATTTGGCTTCGGCCCACACTTTATTAAATGGATATCCATCCTGTATGCTTCTCCCCGAGCTAGGGTGGTTCTTAATACTGCACTGTCCCCTTATTTTTCGTTAGCCCGAGGTATGCAGCAGGGCTGCCCTATCTCTCCCTTGCTGTTTGCTCTAGCTATAGAGCCGTTAGCATTATGCATCCGTCAGCATGCATTGTATCGGCTGATCGGCTCGAGGGAGGATAGGGTAGGCCTGTACGCTGACGACATGATTCTATACATGGATGATCCTATTGTTACCTTAGCCTTTAGTATCTCACTGATTGACACCTATGGGTTTTATTCAGGTCTACGCATCAATTGGTCAAAATCTGTATTTATGCCTCTTCGCCCTGACCTATGGAGTGGAGATGCTAGTGCCTTGCGGGTGGTGGACTCTTTCAAGTACTTAGGCATCTACATTCACAGACCTTTTGGCAATGATCACCAAGCTAATATCCTGCCTCTTTTGGCGCTTGTTCGCGACAAATTCAGGGTGTGGGCTACGCTGCTGCTATCGTTGGCAGTCCGCATTAACCTTATTAAAATGGTGATTCTTCCCAAATGCCTGTATATGGTGGAACATGCCTCTACTCCCATACCCAAGTCTTTCTTTGCACAACTACATGCCTTATTCCCGGGCTTTGTTTGGGGCTCCAATAAGTCTAAACTCAGGCTATCCACTCTGCATCGTTCTAGCCTCAGTGGCAGGATGTCACTGCCTGATATATACCTTTGTTATTTAACTGGACAACTAAGATACTTACGTCAGTGGGTAATGTGCCTTTCACTCCCGAATAGTGAACATCACTTGGCGGTCAGCCTTAACCTGCAACACCTGTGGCCTGTTCTGGAGGGAGCCGGTGGGACGGGGGGATCATGGTTACCTCTTCATAGATTGGCGGCTCAGGTTTGGAGGGCAACTAAAAAATTACACTCCTTCACCGGTGTGGTGTTAGACAGGCAACTGTGGTTTGGTGGTTTCTCAGATGCCCTGGATCCGCAGTTTTGGAGGTCCCATGGGATCACTACCCTGGGGGACGTTAGAGATGACAGTGGGTTTAAATCGTTTATTGATCTTCAGGCCACTAATGCTCTGCCGAATAACTCTCAGTTTAGGTACCTCCAACTCCACCATGCCTACTCAGTTCAGTTTCCTAAACCTTCTGTTAACTTTTCTACTCTCCTGGTAATAGGTGTCTTCCGTACCCAGGGTCCTAGGGGACTTATCTCTTCCTTATACACAGTTCTGCTGGATGCTAAGATGAGGGGGGATCCGTTGACTGTTGAACCTAAGTGGCGCCGAGTAGTCCCCTCTGTCACTAGTGAGGAGTGGGACAAGGCGCTCTCCTCTCATATGTCTGTGTCTCCTGCCGTCAATAACAGTATAACACAGCTGTACATCTTTCACCAGTCATACTTATCCCCTCTCAGACTGAGCAAGATGGGTAGATGCACATATGCAAATTGTCACAGGTGTGGCTTGCCGAACGCAGACTTTCTGCATCTGATGTGGTTTTGTCCGCAAGTTTACTCCTTTTGGGCTCAAGTGGTGGATTTCCTAGACTCCCTGGTGAGTAGGTCCCTCCAACTAGACATTAGGAACTGCCTCCTGGGACTGCTTGATGAGGACACATGGCCCCATTATGAACATATTTTTCTCAAGGAATCTCTATTCCTTGCTTGTAAGGCAATTGCATTATTTAGTTAGTACGGTCGAAAAAAGACATATGTCCATCAAGTTCAACCAGGGAATTAAGGGGTAGGGGTGTGATATTGGGGAAGGGATGAGATTTTATATTTCTTCATAAGCATTAATGTTATTTTGTTCCAGGAATGTATCTAATCCTGTTTTAAAGCTGTTAATTGTTCCTGCTGTGACCAGTTCCTGAGGTAGACCGTTCCATAAATTCACAGTCCTCACGGTAAAGAAGGCGTGTCGCCCCTTGAGACTAAACTTTTTCTTTTCCAGACGGAGGGAGTGCCCCCTCGTCCTTTGGGGGGGTTTAACCTGGAACAGTTTTTCTCCATATTTTTTGTATGGGCCATTAATATACTTATATACGTTTATCATATCCCCCCTTAAACGTCTCTTCTCAAGACTAAACAATTGTAACTCCTTTAATCGCTCCTCATAGCTAAGATGCTCCATGCCCCATATTGGTTTAGTCGCGCGTCTCTGCACCCTTTCCAACTCCGCAGTGTCCCTTTTATGGACAGGTGCCCAAAACTGAACAGCATATTCCAGGTAAGGCCGTACCATTGAAGTGGATGGCCCAGGAACCCCCTACCCTGGCCGGCTGGCGATCTTTGGTTAATACGACAGTGGATTACGAGTACTTGGTGTACAAACATCGCAAGTGCCCCAGTAAATTTCATAACATCTGGGGAGCTTGGTGTGCTCACCCCCGAGCCACCTATACGGCCTCCAGGTTCATTGCACTTAGAGATCAATTGAGCACTGCCTCTACCTAATTTCTTCTTTTTTTCCCTCTTTCTCGCTCTTCCAGTTCCCTCCTTTTCCTGCTCTCTGGTCATCCCTTCTTCTTCCTCTTTACCTCTTGCCCTTCCCACTGCCTTCCCCCTTCTGCCCAAGGGGACGGAGCCCCTGGTGTGTTTGTAGTATGTTACGATTGTCTTTGTGAGTCCCGTGGTCTGTGTTGTCTACTGTTTGTGTATTTCCCTTCTCCATCCCATTTTCCCCTGGTTGCATTGGTTCCCACTAATGTGGTTGGTTGAATGCAGTTTATCTGTGTAAGTTGAGTTGTTAGTGAGGTACATCCTCTATATGTTATAATCGATGTCGGCATTGTGCTGTGCCTATCTACATACATACTGTGTCACTGTATATGATGCCTCAAGCCTTTTTTTTTTCTTTCCACAATGCCTCCTTCTATTGACCTATATCTATGATGTACTCACATTTCAATAAACTCAGTTTAAAAAATATATATATATTATTGGGCGGCTCTCCTGAGACATCTTGCGGCTTGGTCTTCTTACTGCGCCTATAGCCGCTGGATGGAGTTAGAAAAGCTTTGGTTGGCCCCTTATCATCCTAACACTTTTCTATGGTCCCCTCTGGCCTCTGTTCCTGCCTTATGGCCTTCTCTAAATATGTATGTGGCTAATGTTCAATGAAATTCAGTTTGCCTTCTGTTTCTTCTCCCCTACGCTGTTTTCTCTATCATCCTGACTTTCCTTCTAGTCTAACGTCTACTATGGTATGTGAGTGGGGCTCATGGGGGTTGTTTTGTTGGGCTGATGTTGTGGACCCTCTCTTACGTTCTCTCCTGTCTTTTGAGCAGTTGCGGACTCGTTGGGAGCTCCCCTCATCTGAGAGTCTTCATTACATGCAGTTGCGGCATTTTATGTTGACTACATTGGGCTCTGTCGTGGTCTCCTTACCTACTGGGTTCGCGTGATTGTGCCGTGGTGGACCTCAGATGAGGGGCCTACTCTCTAATATCTATTCTTTACTACTCCAGCCCCCTGAGGGTGTCCCGGTGTCGCATGGTTACATGGGCCGCTGGGAGACTGCTCTTAATACTACCATCTCCCTCCCTCAGTGGAACGTTATCTGGGACCGAGCCTCTAAGGCCTCTATATGTACTGCTTATAAAGAAACCCAATATAAGCTGCTCATGGGTTGGTATCACACTCCAGAGTTGTTGAATAGGCTGAACCCAGACATCCCCCCTCAGTGCTGGAGCTGTGGAGTTGGGTTGGGTACGGTCCTTCATATATTCTGGTCCTGTCCTCTCATAGGGGCTTACTGGAATATGATGCAGAGGCTAGTGCATGAAGTTCTGGGTAAATTGGTTCCTCTGGATCCCCTAGTCTATCTTCTACATCTCTCTCACCCTACTTTAGCTAAATAACCATTTAAACTCTTCATACATATGGTTTTAGCCGCTAAGACCTATGTCACTAAGGGTTGGAAGAAGACCCTTCCTCCTTCTGAGTCTGATTTGGCCTCAGGATACGTGAGATCCGTTCTTTGGAATTCCTAACGGCCTCCTTGAATAACTCTATCCCTCATTTCCTGTCGGTCTGGGAATCCTGGGATCGTTTCTCTGATAGGCAGCTGCCCTGATCTTCCGCCTTTTTCTTCTCCCTTTTCTTATCTTTTCTTCCCTCCTTTTTCCTAATCCTCCTCGTGTTGTTTAGTGTTTGTCCTTGTGCGTTCCCCCCCTTTTTATGTCCGTCCCCCCCCTTCCCCCCTTCTTGTGTTTGTGGTCTGTAAGGCCTTACTTTTTGTTCCTTCTCTGGTGCATTGCGGTCAGCAGATGACTGTGTATTCAAATTTTACTGATTGTCGCTTACATTTTTGTGTTATGCTCTTGACGCTCGTGATTCAAGTGGATTGTTCTGCTACCTTGCTAGACAGTTTTGGCCTACTTTCTTGTTTCCTTTTACTTGTTATTATGCCGAGTATTCCTGGGCCTCGGCCCTTGTAATGTTCTTTTCCGCTGTTTATGCTTGGATTTGTATACATGAAAAATCTTTAATAAAAAATACAGTAAAAAAAAAAAAAAAGAATCTTCTCTGATTTGAGTCGTTCATTTTGCTTTTTTTTTTAAATTATCTGGCCCAGGGCATCTTGAAGACTTCTCCTGGCCAAGAATTGTCTCCACAGAACCTGTCCGAGCAACCAGACAAACCTTTTCAGGCTTCTTTCTCAAACACAATGCCCCTCTTTACAAACCCCCTTGTTTGTATTGCCTCACACAGTAATAGTGCCCGCTTTGTACCTCCATAGTTGTAGGACCCCTTTCACTGTGCCCACATAATTGTAGGCTCCACTTTCTGTGTCCCCATAGTTGTAGCCCCATCTCTGTGCCCCCATAGTTGTCCTCTCGGTGACCCCATACTGTAGCTCCTCTCTCTGTGCTCCGAGTTTTAGCTCCATCTCTGTGCCACCATAGTTGTAGGTGTCCTCTCTCTGACCCCATAGTTGTAGGTGTCCTCTCTGTGACCCTATAGTTGTAGCCCCCCTCTCTTTGACCCCACAGTTGTAGCCCCCCTCTCCGTGCCCCCATAGTTGTAGCCCCCATCTCTGTGCCCCCATAGTTGTAGGTGTGCTCTCTGTGACCCCATAGTTGTAACCCCCCTCTCTGTGCCACCAGTTGAAGACCTCTTTCTGTTCCCCCATAGTTGTAGGCCCCGGCTTCTGTGATCCACTGCTCCCCTAGTATGGGGTTGGACGAGATCTACTGCTATGGGCTGTAGGGGCAGTGGAGCACATAGGCTGACTGATGCAGCCTACTTACTGTTTTGGGGCTGGGCAGTATATTCTCCCCGCTGCTCCACTTTCTGTGCTGTGCTCCGGACCAGCACTGCACATCACGCTGTATGATGATGTCACCTGTAATGGATGTGCCTGTGCGAGGCATGTTTCCTACCTTACCTCCCGACACGCACTTCTCCCTTAAAGGCACAGCGGCCACTAGTGGAGAGGTAAATTCAGCCTCTCCCTCCCCTTAAAGGGGTACTCCAGTGAAAGCCTTTTTTCTTTTAAATCAACTGGTGGCAGAAAGTTAAACATATTAGTAAATTACTTCTATTAAAAAATCTTAATCCTTCCTGTACTTATTAGCTGCTGAATACTACAGAGGAAATTATTTTCTTTTTGGAATGCTCTCTGATGACATCACAAGCACAGTTCTCTCTGCTGACGTTATTATAATAATAATAACGCTTTATTTATTGTTGTCCTTAGTGGGATTTGAACCCAAGTCCCCAGCACTGCAAGGCAGTGCTAACCACTGAGCCACCATGCTGCCCTTAGCATACATCTGCTATGCATGGTTGCTAAAACGGACAGAGATGTCAGCAGAGAGCACTGTGCTCGTGATGTCATCAGTGTTCCAAAAAGAAAGGAATTTCCTCTGTAGCATTCAGCAGCTACTAAGTACTGGAAGGATTAAGATTTTTTAATAGAAGTAATTTACAAATATGTTTAACTTTCTGCCACCAGTTGATTTAAAAGAAAAAAGGTTTTCACCGGAGTACCCCTTTAATGTCACAGCCACCGGCCCGAGCAGCAGCCCCATTATAGGGCACGACTGTCAGCCGGGCCCCTCTGGGCTCCAGGCCCCTTACTGGCGTACTGGTCGTACCCCCCTGATGGCGGCCCTGACTCAGAGACTTAGTTCCCACCAATCGCCTATTGCATCACTCGGTCTGGGATTCTTCCCCCCCCCCCCCCCTTTTTATCCCTCACCTGTTGTTATTATTGGCATGTGATGCTTTATTAGACTGTGGATGTAGAGCAGAGGTGTCATGTAGTATAAATGCCTTTGCTGTATACTGTATTATCTAGTGTATGGCATAATCCTAAAAATTACTTTGCGTAAGCTCAAGATATTTTCTTCAATCAGGAGAAGAGTAAGAGTACACACATTTTGCTATGAAGCATTGTCTGAAAATAAGCCCTCACTGATTTCTTCAATGAGTGTGAGTAAAGCCCCCCCCCCCCAATTCTCCTTGAAGGAGTCTAGGTATCAGCACTGAATTGTACATTGCATTTAAAGGAAATCTGACAACTTGTTCAATAAACCCCATACACAGGGTTATAGTGCGGGTAAATATGAGAAAAACAATGTATTACTCACCCTGATCGGTGATCTTGTTAGTGAAACAGAGCTCCTGCTGTTAATATGTAAATGAGCTATTTTGCGCAATGAGGGCGGGAGCCAGCAGGAATAGGGGAGAAGAGGGTACAGAGGCAGGAATGCTCTCAATGCCCCATTGCACGAATGAGCTTTTTTGCATATTAGCAATGGGGGCTCTATCTCACTAACGGGAACATAACACCCTCACTATAGCCCTGTGTATTGGATTTAGTGCAGGTGAACAAGCTGTCAGATTCCCTTTAAAGTGCAAACCTTATTAGCAAATCTTTTACCTTAGAGTATCTTTTGTACTGTCATGTCTTCCACAGCATATTATCATGTGCTGCTACTCAGTCTGCACTACATTGCGCTACATTATATGTATGTTTATGATAATTGGTTGTTGAGAATAATTAAATAAATGTAACTGTTCATAGCTGCATTTTCACATTTTGTCTGCTTATAACTTTACATGTTATGTAACACCTATAGTTATGTATATGGAAATGAAAACAATTACACTCCTGGGAGTTGTAGAAGCAGAGAAAAAAAAACCCTAGGATTCGGCGCTGCAGACTCTTGGAGATGGATGAGGCAAACGCAAGAGGTAATAAATATAGTCCATAACAGGACACTTTATTGAAGAAAATAATGACAGGATTACACATTTCGGAAGGAGCCCTCCCTTCCTCAGATCAGGGTAAGGTATTGTCATAAAGTACAGTACACCCAAAAATGGGTGCCAAAACAAGGGGGAGGAGTCTACAGTCAGAAGCTAATTTCTTACATATCATAAAAAAACATTCTATTCAATTATACAGTACAGGTGCACATAGAACAGGTATACAGCACAGTATAACATTAGTATTAGAGCATAAATAAATAAACCTATGGGCCCTAATGAAATGATGAAATGATTGAATGCTCCTTATAACCCTCATAATGAATACATTTTGTCAGGGTCCGGACTAGCGGCTGGTGAAGACACTGGAGGTGGATCCCCTGTACCAGATAGGCGATGACGCGGGCCGTACTGGGGAATCGGTTCTAAGCAGTTACTGGTGTTCACCAGAGCCCGCCGCAAAGCAGGATGGACTTGCTGCGGCAGTAACTACCAGGTCGTGTTCCCCAGTAGCGACTCAACCTCTCTGGCAGCTGAGACTGGCGCGGTACACAAGGACTAGACAGAGGCGAGGTCAGACGTAGCAGAAGGTCAGGGCAGGCAGCGAGGTTCGTAGTCAGGGGCAACAGCAGAAGGTCAAGGTACACAGGCTTGGGAAACACTATAACGCTTTCTCAGGGCACAAGGCAACAAGATCCGGCGAGGAGAGGAAGGGAAAGTGGGTTTTTATAGGTTAGGGAGTGATTGGGCCAGGCACCAATTAGTGGTGCACTGGCCCTTTAAATTTAAGCAAGTCGGCGCGTGCGCGCCCTAGGGAGCGGGGCCGCGCGCGCCGGGAGGAAGCAGACGGGGGCGAGAGGTGAGTGAGACGGGGCGCAACCCGAGGGCGGACACGAGCCGTGCCTCGGATCGCGTACCCTCCGGGGACCAGAGAGCAGCGCTCGCGGTCAGCAATGCCGACCGGAGCGCTGCAGCCAGAGGAACGCCGTGAGCGCTCCAGGAAGGCAGCGGGACCCGGAGCGCTCGGCGTGACAGTACCCCCCCCCCCCCCTTGGGTCTCCCCCTCTTCTTGGAACCGAGGAATCTGTAGATGAGTTCTTTGTCTAGAATATTGTCCTCTGGCTCCCAAGACCTCTCTTCGGGACCACAATTCTCCCAATCAACAAGAATTTTTTTTTTACCTCTGACAATCTTTGAAGCGAGAATCTCTTTAACCGAGAAGACGTCAGAGGAGCCCGAGACAGGAGCAGGAACGGTGACCTTGGGAGAAAAGCGGTTAAGAATGAGAGGCTTGAGAAGGGAAACATGAAAGGAGTTAGGAATACGAAGAGAAGGAGGAAGATGAAGCTTGTAAGAGACAGGGTTGATTTGAGTTTTGACCCTAAATGGCCCGAGGTAACGTGGACCCTGCTTGTAGCTAGGGACACGGAACCGAATATATTTGGCAGGGAGCCACACTTTGTCACCAGGGGCAAAGACAGGAGGAATTCTTCTCTTCTTGTCCGCATGTTTCTTCATACGAGAGGAGGCCAGCGAGAGCGACCTTTGAGTCTCCTTCCAAATAGAGGAAAAGTCCCGGGTCAAATCATCTACGGCAGGGACTCCAGACGAAGTGGGGATAGGGAGGGGGGGAAGTGGGTGATGGCCGTACACCACAAAGAATGGAGACTTGGCGGATGACTCAGAGTCTTTGAAATTGTACGAGAATTCGGCCCAGCGTAACAGGTCAACCCAATCATCTTGGCGGGAGGAGACAAAATGTCGCAGGTAGTCACCAAGGATTTGGTTTATTCTCTCCACTTGTCCATTAGATTGCGGGTGGTAAGCGGAGGAAAAATTCAATTTAATCTTTAATTGGGTGCAGAGTGCTCTCCAGAATTTCGAGACGAATTGAACGCCTCTATCGGAGACGATATGCGTAGGCAGTCCGTGGAGACGAAAAATGTGCAAAAAAAATGCTTTGACAATTGTGGCGCAGAAGGGAGGCCAGGGAGTGGAACGAAATGGGCCATTTTGGAGAATCGATCAACGGCCACCCAGATGACAGTGTTGCCATGGGATACAGGAAGGTCAGTGACGAAGTCCATCGCTATGTGTGACCAAGGCTGTTCGGGAACTGGCAGAGGAAGAAGAAGACCCGCAGGCCTTTGGCGAGGAATTTTATCACGTGCGCAGACAGTACAGGAGCGTACGAAGTCAGTTACATCTTTTTCAAGGGAAGGCCACCAATAGTGTCTGGCAATCAACTGAGTGGATTTTTTGATTCCAGCGTGACCTGCCAGGTGGGAGGAGTGACCCCATTTGAGAGTCCGGAGGCGAAGACGTGGAGGGACAAAGGTTTTTCCTGGAGGAACTGGTGCCAGGGAAGCCGGAGCAGCAGAGATCAGACACTCAGGGGAAACGATGTGTTGGGGAGCGGTTTCTGCCTCCGTGGCATCAGTGGAACGAGAAAGAGCATCTGCCCTGACATTCTTGTCTGCAGGACGAAAATGTATCTGGAAATTAAAGCGAGCGAAGAACAATGACCACCTGGCCTGGCGAGGATTTAAACGCTGAGCGTACTGTAGGTATGACAGATTTTTGTGGTCAGTGTAGATGGTGATCGGGTGGAGAGAGCTTTCCAGGAGATGCCTCCACTCCTCGAGTGCCATTTTAATGGCCAGCAATTCTGGGTCACCAATAGCGTAATTTTTTTCAGGAGGGGAAAATGTTTTAGAGAAAAAACCGCAAGTGACGTTTTTTCCTTTAGCATTTTTCTGAAGAAGAACCGCCCCGGCTCCAACTGAAGAGGCATCCACCTCGAGGAAGAATGGCTTCAGTGGATCAGGCCTAGTCAAGACTGGTGCGCAGACGAAGGCGGCCTTAAGGCGAGTAAAAGCTTCTTCTGCTTGGGGAGGCCAGGATCTCGGATTCGCATCTTTCTTGGTCAGAGCCACAATGGGAGCCACGATAGTGGAGAAGTGGGGGATAAACTGACGGTAGTAATTAGCGAATCCGAGGAAGCGCTGGATAGAGCGAAGTCCAGAGGGGCGTGGCCAATCCAAGACTGCGGAGAGCTTATCGGGGTCCATTTGAAGGCCCTGTCCTGAGACCAGATATCCTAGAAAAGGAAGACAGGTACGTTCAAAGAGGCATTTCTCAATTTTGGCGTAGAGATGGTTAACTCGGAGGCGCTGGAGCACTTGGCGAACATGGAGGCGGTGTTCCTCTAGGTTGGAGGAGAAGATTAGAATGTCATCGAGATAGACCACCACGCAAGTATTCAACAATTCCCGGAAGATCTCATTCACAAAGTCTTGGAAGACTGCGGGGGCTTGGCAAAGACTGAATGGCATGACCAGGTATTCAAAGTGACCATCTCTAGTGTTAAAAGCAGTTTTCCACTCATCTCCTTCACGAATTCTGATGAGATTGTACGCGCCCCTGAGGTCAAGCTTGGTAAAAATCTTTGCTCCGCGCAGCCGGTCAAAGAGTTCCGAGATGAGTGGCAGAGGGTAGCGGTTCTTTATAGTGATCTTATTGAGCCCGCGGTAGTCAATACAAGGGCGTAGAGACCCATCCTTCTTGGCAACAAAGAAGAATCCTGCTCCAGCAGGAGAAGAAGACTTCCTGATGAAACCTTTTTTGAGATTCTCCTGAATATATTCCGTCATGGCCTCCGGAGAGGAGAGAGGGTAAATCCTGCCATGGGGCGGCGTGGTCCCAGGGAGCAAGTCAATAGGGCAGTCGTAGGGCCTATGTGGTGGTAAGACCTCTGCCTGTTTTTTGCAAAAGACGTCAGAAAAGTCTTGATAGGCCTTTGGAAGGCCGAGCAAAGGAGAAGCAACAGAGACTTGGCTGGTGGGAAGCGACTTAAGGCAGCGTGAGTGGCAGGAAGAACCCCAGGATTTTATGTCCCCCGTGGTCCAGTCGAGGGTAGGAGAATGCCGCTGGAGCCAGGGTAAGCCAAGAAGGATGTCAGAGGTGCAATTAGGCAGGACAAAGAACTCAATCCTTTCTTGATGGAGAACCCCCACGGTCATGCGTACGGGGGCCGTGCGGTAACGCACGGTAGAATTCAGGTGTTCTCCATTAACTGAGGAAATGTAGAAGGGCTTGACTAGACGGACAACAGGGATGTTAAACCGGTTGATGAATGAGGCTTTTATGAAATTTCCTGTTGAACCAGAGTCCAAGAATGCCTCCGCAGAGAAGGAGGCTTTATCAGCTGGAGAAATCCACACTGGAATAGTCAGGCATGGAGAGGAAGAATTTACACCCAGTGACGCCTCTCCCACGATCACTAGGTGCGAGCGTTTCCCTGACGCTGAGGACGAATGGGACAGTCCTTTAGGAAATGCTTAGAGCTCGCACAGTATAGGCATAAGTTCTCGTTCCTCCGGCGAGTCCTCTCTTGCTGGGTCAGGCGAGACCGGTCCACTTGCATGGCCTCCTCAGCGGGAGGCACAGTAACAGGCTGCAAAGGATTCTGGAAAAGAGGAGCCAGGCGCGGGTATCGCCTGGTGCGAACGAGATCTTTCTCCTGGCGGAGCTCCTGACGTCTCTCAATGTAGCGCATATCAATGCGCGTAGCCAGGTGGATTAGTTCAGTCAGGGAGGAGGGTATCTCTCGTGCGGCCAGACAATCCTTGATATGGCTGGATAAACCTTTTGTAAAGGTCGCGCAGAGAGCCTCATTGTTCCAGGCCAACTCAGCGGCCAAAGTCCGGAATTGTATGGCATATTCGCCCATGGTAGAGTCTCCTTGGACAAGGTTCAGCAAAGCAGTTTCTGCGGATGAGGCACGGGCTGATTCCTCAAAGACACTACGGACTTCAGAAAAGAAGGACTGGACTGAGGCAGTGGCAGGATCGTTGCGGTCCCAAAGCGGCGTGGCCCAGGCCAAGGCCTTCCCGGAGAGTAGACTGACGACGAACGCCACCTTAGACCGTTCAGTGGGGAATTGGTCTGACAACATCTCCAAGTGCAGGGAGCATTGGGACAGGAATCCCCGGCAATTTTTAGAGTCCCCGTCAAACTTATCTGGGAGAGACAGGCGGACTCTAGCAGAAGAAGCAGCAGCTCGGAGAGGAGGAGATGCTGGAGCTGGCGGGTGAGGCTGTGGAGGCAGGAGCTGTTGAATCATGGCGGTCAACTGCGACAGCTGTTGTCCTTGTTGAGCAATTTGCTGGGACTGCTGGGCAACCACGGAGGTGAGATCAGCGAGGCATCGCAGCGGTACCTCAGCGGGATCCATTGCCGGATCTACTGTCAGGGTCCGGATTAGTGGCTGGTGAAGACACTGGAGGTGGATCCCCTGTACCAGAGAGGCGATGACGCGGGCCGTACTGGGGAATCGGTTCTAAGCAGTTACTGGTGTTCAAGCAGGATGGACTTGCTGTGGCAGTAACTACCAGGTCGTGTTCCCCAGTAGCGACTCGACCTCTCTAGCAGCTGAGACTGGCGCGGTACACAAGGACTAGACAGAGGCGAGGTCAGACGTAGGAGAAGGTCAGGGCAGGCAGCGAGGTTCGTAGTCAGGGGCAACAGCAGAAGGTCAAGGTACACATGCTTGGGACACACTATAACGCTTTCCAGGGCACAAGGCAACAAGATCCGGCGAGGAGAGGAAGGGGAAGTGGGTTTTTATAGGTTAGGGGGTGATTGGGCCAGGCACCAATTAGTGGTGCACTGGCCCTTTAAATTTAAGCAAGTCGGCGCGCGTGCCCTAGGGAGCAGGGCCGCGCGCGCCGGGAGGAAGCAGACGGGGGCGAGAGGTGAGTGAGACGGGGCGCAACCCGAGGGCGGACACGAGCCGTGCCTCGGATCGCGTCCCCTCCGGGGACCAGAGAGCAGCACTCGCGGTCAGCAATGCCGACCGGAGCGCTGCAGCCAGAGGAACGCCTTCAGCGCTCCGGGAAGGCAGCGGGACCCGGAGCGCTCGGGGTGACACATTTGTTCTGTTATCTCGGATTTACATTTTATCTACTTTTATGTATAGATACCATTCGGTAACCTTTTTTTTGTCATTTTTTACTGTAATCTTCTATTGCAATTTTATCTCTTTATTCAGACATCCTTGTAACATGATTTTTTATTCCACACATGTATTCTGGACATATATGTTGCTGCATCACCTATGTGGGGTCTCCCCCCCTTCCCCCCCATATAGGTCCTTATGGAACATTATGTTGTCTCCTTATGCCCCTATGCATAATATACGCCTTATCCTAACCCCATTATGGTGTTATTATGATTGCATCCCACATATCTATTAGTAATATTCTACATTCACCTTGAGCCCTGTTCATCACATAGCAACCGTCCAATAACATACTGTTCCCTTTATGCCCATCATGGCTCTTCTCTCTTATATTCCACCCTATGTCATTTTGTTAACTCTCCTTCCTGTTTCTACATCCCAATACTGCCTTAGTTACTCCGTTTGTCCCTTATTCTATACTGCCCCAATTACTCTGTTCTCCCTAAACTCATACTTAATATTTGCTCCGTAGCACGATGCTTTCCGAACCTAAGGGGCGTGGCTTAATTATCTCCTGCAGACATGCGATCTCGGGCTCTGCCTTCGCTCCTCACAGCGGCCCAACGCTCCCGATCGCTGCTGCGCATCACACAGCGATCCTTGCTTGACACAGCGGCTCCTATTGTTTACTGTTCACACACCGCAGTGGGCCACTTCCGGTCCACTGCGTCTCTGCAGCTGTTGCTAATCCTAATCCATCCTTTATTTATGCTGTAATACTAATGTCGTACTGTGCTATATACCTGTTCTATGTGCACCCGTACTGTATAATTGAATAGAATGTTGTTTTTTATGATATGTAAGAAATTAGCTTCTGATTGTACACTCCTCCCCCTTGTTTTGGCGCCCATTTTTGTGCTATTTAAAGCTGTACTTCCCAAAACACGTAATCCTGTCATTTTATTATTTTCTTCAATAAAGTGTCCTGTTAATGAACCAGCAAGGGTGGGGCTTGTAACCTGTCTCCCCCCCTCCCATTGGATGGGTGCTTAGTCCACACTGGAGGTGACTGGGGAGCAGTCTGCAAGTTGGACCTAAGGCTGCTGTAATTTGGTTCCTGGTTTTATGTATCTGGCCAGGTAGGTTAGTGGATAGCTCCCGGATCACTTGAGAAACCTTGGCGTGGTGTGCAGGCTCAGGTATGTCCTTCATATAAGGATATACTGGCTAATGTCTCAATTTTACATCAGTTTTGAGGATTAGCTAATATCATTGTATATATTTACCACAGGAGTGAAACCACCTCCAATGTATGTGCACAACTGCACTTGGGGTTGAGCACCTGTTATCACCTCGAGACTACATTTATTTGTCCTGTTAAGCACTATATTTATTACCTTTTGCCTTTGCCGCATCCATCTCAAAGAGTCTTCAGCGGCGAATCCTAGTTTTCTTTTTCTCTGCTTCTACATATTCCACTCAGGGTGACTGCTGTCTTCTCCTGCAACACTCTGGCTTAGCAGCGACTCGCACCACTGGTACCCAGACCACAACTGTGGTGATATGCGCATTATTTATTTATCCAAGGTGAGCGGCCATCTATAAGCCCCGTGGGGTTGCCCCCCCCCCCCCCCCCCCCACCTCTCGTTACGTAAGGTAATACATGTCCTTCGGTCTTTTCTTTCTTATTCCTACAGATACTCCTGGGAGTTGGCTTGTAGTATATTGGCAAGCCAGGCAGCTTTAGCATAACTGAAAATAATTATTGTAAAAACAATTAGGCAGACATAGTTAGGAATTGATTCATCTAGACAGCTTGGCTGGATTGTTGGACAAATTCAAGAGCTTGCCTTTCTAGCACTAAGATTAACCATTACTGCACACATAATATAGTTGAGCCAGTACAACCCAGTTTTTGGCAGCTCCCTTTCCATCATTTGGTAAATGTATTCCTCTCCTGTATTAGCATTTCCATTTCCATTGTTCTTTGCATGATTATTTTCTAAAAGTAATATCATGAAAGGGATGCTCATTTCTTTTACACAATGCGCTCCGGCCACTTGCGCTGGCCATGAGCGCATTGCTTGACTCTCCCCTGCTGCCGGCGAGGCTGGGATTCGCATTGTGGGAAGCGCCCGCATGCGAGTCCCAGCCTTCACTTACCATGGTCCCCTGCCGCCTCCTCCACTGTGTCTCAGCTCCGGCGCACTGAAATTTAAAGGGCCAGTACGCCCATAATTATGTGTAACACCTGACACTACTCTATAAGTCCCTGCACCTCCCACACTTCCCTGCTGGATCTTCAGTGCCCCTAGCCTGAGATTAAGCATACCTATTGTCTGTTGCTTTTCCCGTGTATTTGACCCTTCCGCTATGTTATTTGACTACGCACCTTTGCCCTCTGCCCTGACCTTCTGCTAAGTCTGACTACACCTGTGCCTCATCCTTCTGTACCTCATCTTGCCCAGTTACCTGTGTGGTCGAGTCTTATCGGGGGGGTAGCGACTTGCGGCGGGCTCTTGTCAAGACCAGCGGCACCTTAGACTCCACTTCCCAATACGGCCCGTGTCATCTGCCACACAGGTTGGAGGATCCACATCCAGCAGCACTACTACCACTACCATGAGTGTTACAGCAAGATCCCACTGGGATCCCACTGGGGTTCCGCTACCCGATAATCCGGATCTCGCCTCTATCGTGGCTCACCAGTCACAGTAGTTGGCCGAACAGGCACAACAGTTAAACCAATTGTCCTCCATGATGCAACAGTTGCTATCTGCTCAACAACAGCTGCAGCAGCCAAAGCCTCCTTCAGCTCCAGTGTTGCCTCTCGCTCTGCAGTTGTCTCTTCCTGAGAAGTATGAGGGGGATCCTAAGCCTTGCCGTGGATTTGTGACACAGTGCTCCATGCATAGACAGTCATGGCCGTAAATGTTGGCACCCCTGAAATTTTTCAAGGAAATTAAGTATTTCTCACAGAAAAGGATTGCAGTAACACATGTTTTGCTATACACATGTTTATTCCCTTTGTGTGTATTGGAACTAAACCAAAAAAGGGAGGAAAAATAGCAAATCGGACATAATGTCACCCCAAACTCAAAAAAATTCCCATTTGCTTTTATTCCTCCCTTTTTAGGTTTAGTTCCGATACACACAAAGGGAATAAACATGTGTATAGCAAAACATGTGTTACTGCAATCCTTTTCTGTGAGAAATACTTCATTTTCTTGAAAACTTTCAGAGGTGCCAACATTTATGGCCATGACTGTAGAACTAATGGCGGAACAGTTCCCTACGGAACGAACAAAGCCTTTGTCCTCAGTCTCTTAACTGGAAGGGCCCTGGCCTGGGCAAACCCGCTATGGGATCACAGTGATCCACTCACTACTAATCTCCAGGCTTTTCTGTCAGAATTCCGAGGAGTCTTTGAAGAACCTGCACAAGCTTCCGCTGAGATGGCTTTGCTGAGTCTTTCTCAGGGTAACTCCTCTGTGGGCGAGTATGCCATTCAATTCTGTACCCTGGCATCGGAGTTATCATGGAACAATGAAGCTCTTTGCGCCACAAGAGAGGACTTTCTAGCCATATCAAGGATGTCCTTGCTGACCGGGAATTGCTTACCACCCTGAATTAACTCATACAGTTGGCGTCTCGGATTGATATTTGTTTCTCTGAATGACGTGAGGAACTATGTCAAGAAAGGGAGTCTGCATGACCTTGGCGCTTTCCTCGCCTGGCACCTGTCATCCAGCAACCACCGCAACCTTCTACGTTGCCTCCCGCTGTGGAGGCTATGCAGGTGGATCAGTCTCGCCTGACCCTGCAGGAAAGAACCTGCCGACAAGCTGAGAATCTTTGCCTTTACTGCGCCAGTGCAGATCATTTCCTCAGATATTGTCCTCTGCATCCACAGTCACAGGGAAACACTCGCACCTAGGGTTTGTAGGAGAGGCCTCCCTAGGTGTGAGTGCCTCCTTAGTACATAGGTATCATCTGCCAGTAACCCATCTTCTAAAGCCTTTGTACATCTCATCGGTCAACGGAGGAAATCTGGACTGTACTATCTTATTCCGCACAGAACCCTTATCTATGCAGGTTGGAGTTCTACATAAGGAAAAATTGTCCTTCTATGTACTTCCACATTGTACCTCCACTCTTCTTCTTGGCCTTCCTTGGTTACAACTACATGCCCGCATCTTGATTGGAAGACTGGAGAAATACTTCGTTGGGGAACCTACTGCTATAACTGTATTCATACTCTTCCATCCAAGTTGGTGTCTCCTTCTACTCCCCTGCCCAGTCTGCCATTGTTCCTTCAGGACTTTGCTGACATCTTCAGTGAGAAACAAGCTGAAGTTTTATCACCACATCATCCCTACGATTGTCCTATCGACTTATTACCCAGTAACAATCCTCCTCGGGGCAGGATTTACCCTTTGTCTGTATGAAAAACCCAGGCCATGTCTAATTTCATCCAAGAAAATCTACAGAAAGGATTTATCAGAAAGTCATCCTCCCCTGCCGCAGCAGGTTTCTTCTTCGTGGAAAAAAAGGACGGATTTTTGCGACCTTGCATCGACTACCGTGGCTTGAACAAGATTACTGTCAAGAACTGCTACCCACTTCCTTTGATCTCAGAATTATTTGATCGTCTGCATGAAGCGAGGATCTTCTCCAAACTTGACCTTCGTGGGGCCTATAATTTGATTCGCATACAAGAAGGAGACCAATGGAAGACTGCGTTTAATGCTCATGATGGACATTTCGAGTATCTTATGGTGCCATTTGGACTTTGTAATGCTCCAGCAGTCTTCCAGGAGTTCCTCAATGATATTTTTCGTGATCTTCTATACTCCTGCCATTGTCTACTTGGATGACATTCTCATCTACTCCCCTAATATTCAGACTCATCGCTCCCACCTCTGCTACGTTTTACAACGTCTCCAAGACAACCATCTCTAAGCTAAACTGGAAAAGTGTACTTTTGAGAAAACCAGATTTCCATTTCTGGGGTATATCGTCATCATTCAAGGTCTTCAAATGGACCCTAACAAGTTGTCCGCTGTACTGGACTGGCCTCGCCCTTCTGGTCTGAAAGCTATTCAGCGCTTTCTCAGCTTTGCCAATTACTATCGGCAATTTATTCCTCATTACTCCACCTTTGTAGCCCCCATCGTTTCTCTCACCAAGAAGACTGCTAATCCGAAGGTTTGGACTCCAGAGGCTGAAGAAGCTTTCAAACTGTTAAAATCTGCCTCCGCTTCTGCTCCAATTTTGTCAGGACCCGATCCAAGCAAGCCATTTCTGTTACGCTGAGCGCTCCGGGTCCCCGCTCCTCCCCGGAGCGCTCGCAGCATCCTCTCATTCGCAGCACCCCGGTCAGACCTGCTGACCGGGTGCGCTGCAATATCACTCCCAGCCGGGATGCGATTCGCGACGCGAGAGGCGCTCGCTCGCGATGCGCATCCCGGCTCCCGTACCTGACCCGTTCCCCGTCTGTGTTGTCCCGGCGCACGCGGCCCCGCTCCTTAGGGCGCGCACGCGCCGGGTCTCTGCAATTTAAAGGGCCACTACGCCACTGATTGGCGCAGCTGGCCTAATCAGTGTTATCACCTGTGCACTCCCTACTTATACCTCACTTCCCCTGCACTCCCTCGCCGGATCTTGTTGCCATTGTGCCAGTGAAAGCGTTCCCTTGTGTGTTCCTAGCCTGTGTTCCAGACCTCCTGCCGTTGCCCCTGACTACGACCCTTGCTGCCTGCCCTGACCTTCTGCTACGTCTGACCTTGCTCTTGTCTACTCCCTTTACCGCGCTTATCTTCAGCAGTCAGAGAGGTTGAGCCGTTGCTGGTGGATACGACCTGGTTGCTACCGCCGCTGCAAGACCATCCCGCTCTGCGGCAGGCTCTGGTGAATACCAGTAGCAACTTAGAACCGGTCCACCAACACGGTCCACGCCAATCCCTCTCTGGCACAGAGGATCCACCTCCAGCCAGCCGAATCGTGACAATTTCTTTTGGAAGGCGATGCTTCTTCTGTTGAAGCTGGTGCAATTTTAACACACAAGTCCTCGAATGGAAAAATTGTAACCTGCGTTTTTTTCTCTAAGACCTTCTTTCCTGCAGAGAAAAATTATACCATTGGAGATCGCGAGCTCTTGGCAATAAAGCTGGCTTTGAAAGAATGGCGTCATCTCTTGGAGGGCTCGGTACATCCGATTACTATTTATTCTGATCACAAAAACTTGCTCAATCTACAGACTACCCATCGTCTCAACCATTGGCAAACTTGTTGGTCTCTGTTCTTTTCCAGATTTGACTTCTTCATCCACTGCCATCCAGCAGAGAAGAATTTACCAGCTGACGCTCTATCCAGATCCTCTGATGTTCCAGACCAGGAATCCCATCCTCAACATATTATTCCTCCTGAACGTTTCATCTCTGCAGCACCAGCAAGTCTTCAACACCTGCCTCCTGTGAAGACTTACGTATCTCCCCGTTTAAGACTCTGAGTCTTGGAATGGGGCGATTCCTCTCTTCTAGCTGGTCATTCTGGAATTCGTAAGTCCCTACAGCTCATTTCCAGACAATATTGGTGGCCTAGTTTAAAACAGGATGTTGTTGATTTTGTCCGTTCCGTGCTCGGGACAAGACCCCTCGTTCTAAACCTGCAGGTCTTCTACAGCCTTTGCCTGTCCCAGAGCTTCCCTGGACCGATATTGCTATGGACTTTATTACTGGCCTTTCACTTCCAGTGGCAATACAGTCGTCTGGGTGGTAGTGGACAGATTCTCTAAAATGTCTCATTTTGTGCTGCTGCCTGGACTTCCATCTGCACCACAGCTTGCTAAACTTTTCCTTCTCCACATTTTCCGTTTACATGGTTTGCCTTCACATATTGTATCCGACAGAGGAGTCCAGTTCGTCGATAAGTTCTGGCGGGCTCTCTGCTCATGTCTCCAAGTCAAGCTGGATTTTTCCTCAGCCTACCACCCTCAATCCAATGGACAGGTTGAGAGGGTGAATCAAGTCTTGGGAGACTATCTCCGTCAATTAATTTCTGCATGTCAAGACGACTGGGTCGATTTGTTTCCTTGGCCAGAGTTCTCATACAACCATAAGGATTCTGAATCCACTGGAACTTCGCCTTTCTTCGTATGTTTATGATCTTCATCCTAGTCCTCCTCTTCCCTTGTCCTCTTCTTCCAGAGTTCCTAAGTACTCCTCCCAAGTACTCTCCTGGTGACAAAGTCTGGTTGTCAGCAAAATATATCTGCTTCAAAGTACCCAGTTATAAACTGGGCCCTCGCTATCTAGGTCCCTATAGAATCAAGAAACGGTTAAATCCCGTGGCCTATTCTCTCAATCTGCCGTCTCTCTCCGGATCCTGAATTCCTTCCATGTTTCCCTCTTGGAGCCTGTCATCCACAACCACTCTTCTAAAAAAGACATCTCACCTATTCCCATCTCTGGTACCAGTGATGTTTATGTTGTTAAAGGAATTCTGGACTCCAAGTTTATCAGAGGAAAATGCTTTTTTTCTTGTGGATTGGGAAGGATTCAGTCCGGAGGAGAGATCTTGGGAGCCAGATGTAAGTATCCTAGATCGTGATCTTCTCAGTAAATTTTTGAACCGCAAAAGGAGGGGGAGACCAAAGGGGGATAGTTACACAATGTGCTCTGGCCACTTGCGCTGGCCGTGAGCGCATTGCTCCCCTCTCCCCTGCTGCCGGCGGGGCTGGGATTTGCATTACGGGACGTGCCTGCATGCGAGTCCCAGCCCGTCACTTACCACGATCCTCTGCCGCCTCCTCTACTGTGTCTCAGCTCCGATGCACGTGCCCCCATCTTCTAGGGTGCACACGAGCGCAGGAGCTCTGAAATTTAAAGGGCAAGTACGCCCATAATTATGTGTAACACCTGACACTACTTTATAAGTCCCTGCACTTCCCACACTTCCCTGCCGGATCTTCAGTGCCCCTAGCCTGAGATTAAGTGTTCCTATTGCCTGTTTGCCTTGCCCGTGTATTTTGAGCCTTCAGCTACCATATTTGACTACGCACCTTTGCCACCTGCCCTAACCTTCTGCTAAGTCTGACTATGCCTGTGCCTCATCCTTCTGTACCTCGTCTTGCCCAGTTACCTGTCATATCGGGGTAGCGATCTGGGTGTCGCCTGCTGCAGCAAGCCCATCCTGCCTTGCGGCAGGCTCTGGTGAAGACCAGCAGCACCTTAGACTCCGCTCCTCGATACAGCCCGTGTCATCTGCCACACAGGTTGGAGGATCCACATCCAGCAGCGCTACTACCACTACCGTGAGTGTTACAATTTCTTAGCAGATAAGCACAAGTAGATGTAGCAGGTGAATTCAATACATTTGCCCTTTCTACAGTCTAGAGATCAAAATCTAAAATATTAAATTAAAGCTGTTCTGGATGGTTCAAATTTCCTGCAGTGAATTGTAAGGGAGTCTGTGCTTTCCAAAGCAAAAAATACATTTGGGCAGACTTAAAGCGCAACTGTCACCAAGAATATGCTTGTGAAGCTCCACACACAGTGCACTAGGGCTTCACAAGCATATTCTCGGCATACCTTTATAAATAAATTTGGCTGTTTAATACTTACCAAAAACCTGTTTTATAATTCCTCCATGAGCTGGGCCAACATTAGGAGAGGCAGAGCCATGGGTCCACTCTGCTCTAGAGCCGCACTGCCTCTCCCTCTGCTTTCGTCGCACAGTTGATTAACAGCTGGTGTGTTAATCAACTGTGTGACATAGTCAGAGAGAGGCGGTGTGGTTCCGGAGCAGATCGAACAAAGGGCTCCACCTCTCCGACCGCTGGCCTTTTTCCCAGAGGGATTATAAAGTTATTTTTTGGTAAGTATAAAACAGCCTAATTTATTTATAAAGGTATGCCAAGAATACCTAGCGCACTGTGTGTGCAGCTATACAAGCATATTTTTGGTGACACTGACGCTTTAATAAAACTAATTAAGGATGTGTTCACACCACGATTGTACTTTCCAAGGCACAGATATGTCAGCAAAATGTCAAAATGGGATGCCAACCTATCTGTGCTTGGAGAGGCACGTGTCCCATTTATTTCAATAGCTTAAAGTAGTCAGCAAGTGACTATATTCAGGTCATTTTTGAGCATATTGGTCTAATCACACAAATTTCCGCTTGCAGAATTCCGCCTCAAATTGAAGCCCAATAGACTTCTATGGGATTCCGCACTACCATTCACACTTCTGAATTTCTACTTGCGGAAATCCGCAAGCAGAATTTCAGAGGTGTGATGAATGGGAGTGTGGAATACTATAGAAGTCTATGGGCTTTAATTCAAGGCGGAATTCCACAAGTGGAAATTCTGCCATGTGAATAGACCCTCTCAGTTTTACCTCAGACACAAAGCATGTATTGCAGCACTTGTCAGTCCAAGGCAAAACTCGCATATGCTCAGAAAATGACACAAATGCAGGCTTACTGCATTTGGCCAATGGAAAACAATAGGGCCATGCCTGTCCGAGCACAGATATGTTGACACTCCATTTTGATGACATTTCTTTTTTCCTCAGAAGGCAAAATGTGGTGGGAACACACCCTAATTGTTACTATCCAGAAATCCAGAAAGAAAAAATTAAGATAAAGCACTCACCCAATGTTGAAAAACGTGACTTTATTGGAACATCAAATAGGTTCAAACATCACACAGGAGACAGAAAACAGAACGCAGTTACACGAGCCGCAGGAGGAGCAGCAATGGCCCTGTTTCACAGTCTGTACACCCTAATTGTTAGACTAAGAATGCACCAGATTTATCACAGTGACTCAGGCTTTTTGATAAATTTGGTGCATCTTTAAAGCAGTGTTTCCCAACCAGGGTGCCTCCAGCTGTTGCAAAACTACAACTCCCAATATGCCCGGAGAGCCAAAGGCTGACTGGTAGTTTTGCAACAACTGGAGGCACCCAGGTTGGGAAACACTGTTTAGAGAGGCTCCTTCTCTACCAGTGACTTTCAGAATTACTTACCCAAGGACATATGATGTATTCAGGTTATTATTACCCATATGCATAACTTTACATTTATCCACATTAATCCTCATTCTAATGCATTTTTTGTAAAAAAAAAAAAAAAAATTGCCCCATTGTTTTTTAGGGTTACATACCATACTTCTGAAGCTTTCAGTTCTACCTCTGTTCTGCCCATATTCCCAATCCTGAAAGAGCTGCACACATTTCCTGCCATATACACCAAAAAAGAATTGCTATTAGAGCCCTATTTGTTCAACTCCACTATATATAATGTATACATAATGTAGTATCTTGTGAAATGTTGTAAAAGACAGCTAGAAGAAGAAATTCTAAGGTAGTTTACATATTATTACAATATTATTCTGAATTGGGAAAGAGCGCCATCTAGTGGAAAAATATTGTTTAGCTGTTAACATTGTGCTTGACATGCAGTTCATTACATGGCTATATTAATAAGGCAGAATTACACACAGAATTGTGGAATTCTGCCGAAATTGCTGCGGAGTTTCAGCAGATGTCTGTGTTCTTGATTTCAATGGCATTCTACCCACAATTCTGCAAAATTAAAAAACAGGTCTTTAAATTTTGCGAAATGCTGAATTTCCGCAGCGGAAATTTCACTGTATGAATGGGACAGGGGAATCCAGTTGAAGTAAATGGGCAGTAAATTTTGGTGGAATTCTTCTGCGGAATTACACACGGAAACTCTGCCGTGTAAACATGGCCTAAAAACCTATTTGTGAATAAAAATCATTACGGTAGAGATTATTTATAGAGAAATTAATTTGTTAGGACGTCAATCATTGTTCACACCTAAGGAAAATGTAATGTCCTGCAGAGCTTTTTTTAGAATCTACATTTATAAAACTATGATTATTGGAGATATATATTTGATATTTGAATTCCTCACCATTTTCAAGACTTCCATTTGCCATGAGCAAATAAATACAGTGTACGGACATATGTAGCAAGAATGCAGCTGCAGCACATATTCACACCGAAAGCTGCAGTGGAAAATCTGTACCAAACCATGTGGATTTTTTTGCAAAATATGGAAACATGTAAAGCACAACAGTTGGTTTTGCTGTGGATCTGCAGCGTTTCTGCAGCTAAATCTGAAATACAGCGTCTTTTTCACAGATTTTGACCTCTCAGTTGAAGTCAATAGGGAAAATCAGCCACAGTGTTCCTGCAACATAAATTGATATGCTGCTGATTGTAAAGTTGCACTACAGGTCAGCTTGTGTGCAAAAATCATGTGGGTGAGACTTTACTTGAGAGTTATACCTCAATTTTACCACAATCACCAGGTGTCATGTCGGAGCTACACCAAAATGGCAAGAAATGGAATATGCTGTTCTGGAAATGGGAAACCGCTCTCCACTAGCTGCTGCAAGGTCCCTTTGTGTACTCTACTTTGAATGCCTATTGGTGACATTCATCACCTGAAACCTGTTGCTCTAGACCAGTGATCTCCAATCGGTAACCCTCCAGTTGTTGCAAAACTTTTTTTTAAACACCTGAAGAGCCGCAGTTTGGAGACCACTGGTCTAGACAGTGCTGACACCGACCTACATGGTGAAAATGGCAAGAGTGGGGGCAGCGGGGAAGATAAATATATGTTTTTGTTATAAACTACAGCAACCTGAGCCTAGTTGGCAATAAAAAAATTTACCTTTACCGTACCCCTTTACAGTGAAGGATAATAGTATGGTCAGTACAATGGCCACACCAACCACCCATATTGCCATCAGCTCTCCATTCCTCGCTTGCAGACCTAAGGCCTAGAAGTGAACGGTTGCAGCCAAGGATGTCACATCCCAGCGCAGGCAGCATGGTGACATAATCACGCATACTCTCTGCTTTTTCATTGTATATGGGTAAGTTTTGTTCACAGTCCGGGGCCTATGGTACAGTTAATTCATCACTGCCCCTTTAACATAATGTTTGCCATAAATTGGCATAGGTTATGACATAAATCTACCCTAGATCCTTGCTGGAAGTGTCAGTGTTTTGCATTTTAAAAGGGTACTCCGGCGCTAAGACATGTTATCCCCTGCGATCTTGCACGCAGCACCCCGTTAGAATCAGCCCCCGGAGCGTGTTCGCTCCGGGTCTGATTACTGGCAATCACGGGGGCCGGAGCATTGTGACGTCACGGCTCCACCCCGTGTGACGTCACGCTCCACCCCCTCCCATAGGCTTTCATTGAGGGGGCGGAGCGTGATGTCACACGGGGCGGGGCCATTGTGTCACAATGCTCCGGCCCCCGTGATCGCCCGAATACGCTTTTTGGATCGAGTTATATATAAATGTGTTGGAACCTTTAGGAAGCTCCATAATGGAGATTATTTAGTAGCATCCCAGCTGGGAGCTATATGATCAGCTATATGGATAATGAATAGGAGTGTAAACTCCATAGAAAACTGATCCAAAAAGCTCATCACATCATATTTTTGAGTTTCACACAATTTTTGTTAAGATTTTAGTAATGAACTAATAAAGAAGAATTTTAACAAAAACTTGAGGTTCCCTAGTTTGGGAATTTAGTCCCAGAAGGGTGTAAACCGTGACAGGAATTGGAAATAGTAATGATGCCCTTTTCGGGCGTATTATCACATAATGACAGGTAAAACAGATAACCTCTGATTTAGTCACATTCACCTTCAAGCCCGACAGCCCAGCAAATCTGTCCAATAGCGTGATTAAATTAGGTAAAGTAACAAAAGGATTTGTTAACGTCAGGAAAAGGTCATCTGCAAAAAGACTAGTTTTATATTCTACCGAACCCACCATGAGGCCCTTAATGTTAGCGTTATATCTAATAGCAACCGCCAAGGGCTCCATCACAAGTGCAAAAAGCATCCCTGGCGCGTTCCCCTCCCTATAGATATAGATGAAGGTGAAGTGGAAGGCAGCTTTAAGTAGGCCGTCGGGGCTGAATAAATGCTATGCAATGCGCGAACAAAGGGACCGGAGATGCCAAACTTTGACAATACCTGAAACAGGTAAGGCCATGAGACCGTATCAAAGGCCTTTTCTATGTCTAATACTAGGGCAAGCATGGGAGTTTTAGTTATATCTGAATGGTTGATCAGGTTCAAGATCTTCCTAATATTATCTGGGGCCTGTCGGCCTGAGATAAATCCCACCTGATCTAGGTGGACAAGAGAGGGCAAGAAGGAATTAAGTCTAGAAGCAAGAATAGAAGTAAATAGTTTAGAATCGACATTAAGAAGAGAGATAGGGTGGTAGTTAGAGGGTAAAGAGTGGTCCTTAGAGGGTTTAGGCAAGACAGTGATCAGAGCATCAAGAAATTCAGGGGGAGGTTTGGCGCTAGACAAAAGAGAGTTGAAGAAAGAGACAAGATGGGGAATTAACAAAGAGGAAAAGGTTTTAGAATAGGAGGCAGAAAACCCGTCCGGGCCGGGAGACTTGCCCAGTTTGAGATGGTCAATGGCCCTTTCCACCTCCTCCACCGCGATGGGACCATTCAAGGCCTCCCGGTCCAGAGCAGATAAAGATGGGAGAGACAACTGAGAGAAGAAGGCATTGAAAGAAGCAGATTAATTAGAGGGAGAAGGAGGGGCCGAGTAGAGGTGAGTATAGAAGGAAGAAAAAGCCTCATAAATATGATCAGTGTGGGAGGTGCAGAGGCCAGGTTTCAACTGAATGCTATGCACTCGATTAAACGAGGAAGTTTTCTTAAGCATAGCAGCCTGTCAGGTTAATTCGCCAACCTATAATAGGTTGCTCCTGTCCACCTCAAGGCTTTGTCTACTTTTGTAGAGAGCAGGGCATCCAATTGCAATCCAGTATCCGCAATAGACTTATAAAGAAAGGGGGTAGGATCCTGCTGATGGACAAAAAACAATCGAGACAGTTTGGCCTCCAAGGCCGCCTGGACTCTAGACCTATCTCGCTTAATACCCGAGGCCATAGAGATCAGGCATCCGTGGATGTAAGCCTTATGGGCCAACCACGTCCAATGTGGAGACGATTGTGGGGAACTATTTAAAGAGAAGTAAGAGGCTATATCACCCTCCAGTTGGGTTTTTATTCTCGGCATAGTCAGTAAAGACTCGTTAAGTCTCCACCTAAATGGCAATGTGAGAGGGGACATAAAATTAACAACTGACAGTACCAGATCATGGTCCGACCACGGCATGGGGACATGACGGGCATAGACCAGCTGAGGCACTGTCGCAGCGTTGACCAAGATCCAGTCTATCCTAGTGTAGTGGCGTTGGACCGGGGAATAATAGGTGTAACCTCTACTGGTCCCATTATGTTCCCTCCATGTGTCCACTAGAGAGTGCATAGCAAACAGACTGGATAATAGGCGTTGTTGAGTTCCCGACCTACGAAACTGTACCGTATTAGAACGGTCCATCTTGCCATTATAAACAAAGTTAAAGTCACCAGCCCATAACAATGTCTCATACGTCAGGGAGTCAAGAATGGTACACATATCTCTAAAGAACAGAATAGGGTTGTCAGTGGGGGCATAAGTATTCACAAGGCATACAGTCTTCCCATATAGAGTGCCTGAAACAATTAAACAACGACCTTCAGGATCACATTTCGCCTCCGTCACCTCAAGTGGAAGGGAGCTGTGCAAGAAAATAGCAACTCCCCTACACTTGCTGGTAAAGGATGCCCTGTACGTTCTCACAAAAGACGTATGAATAAAACTAGGGTAACATGTCACAGTAAAATGCGATTCCTGTATACAGGCTATGTCAGGATTGAGACGGATATATGCTTGGAAGGCTTTTTTCCTTTTTTTAGGGGAATTAAAGCCCCTAACGTTATGTGATAACATCCTACACATAAGGGGCACAATAAAAAAAAAGGAGACTATAAGTAGAGAAAGGCAAACAATCACCTATATATACATTACAAAAGGCGACGACCGATCCTATTACACAGTCTCCATAACAAAATAAGGGTGCAGCTTGGGAACCTCCTAAAACAAAAAAATAAACAAAAACAAACCAAATAAAACAAATGAAAACAATACAGTACTCACGAAAGGTGGTCCAGGACATCATCCGAACCAATAATCCACTATGCGTCAAGCCTGCTAAATAGGTGACCAAAGTGAAGGTACCAGATCAGTCAAGAGAGGGGCAGGGAAAGTAAGGGCAAGGGTAGAGCCAAAAAGTAGGATGATGGAGAGAGAAGCAGGATCAGCGCAGAGCAGAAGACAGAAGAACGTAGAGTGAAAGGGGTAGAAGGAGGGGAGGAAAAGAAGGAGACCAGAGCAAGGGTAAGAGGTAACAGAGACAAATACCCAAGCACACAAGTCCCGGGTAGCTCGGCAAAAAAATCAGCAAAAGTCGCGCAGAGCAGTTGGTTCAGGAGAGCCCCCATATGCGTAGCAAACAATGTAGAAAAA
This sequence comes from Hyla sarda, assembly GCF_029499605.1. Taxonomy (NCBI): domain Eukaryota; kingdom Metazoa; phylum Chordata; class Amphibia; order Anura; family Hylidae; genus Hyla; species Hyla sarda. Next base: position 175,524,368 of record NC_079196.1, on the reverse strand, counting down.
TGGAAAGGTAATGAATATCCATGGTCAAGTCCAGAGGCCTTATTGAAGGACAAACAAAAACTCAGTCAGATCAGGGGGCAAAAAGCAATCCACAATGTACCAACGGGGATATACATGTCACTTCAAGTAGGCTGGCGTGGATCTTGTGAGGAAGGCCGATCTCAATTAGTCTGCGGTGCCGGAGTCCATGTTCTTGACGGCCGAGGCGCTCTTTGAGGCAAGGGGGGATTCTCCACTAGTGGTACACAGGCCTGAAGCAAAATCTCCTGTGCCTCATGCAAGGTACGTACGGTATGTAGCTTGCCTTTCATCTGGAACGAAAGGGAAAATGGAAAGCCCCACTTGTACTTTATCTGCTCCCGTTGTAGAGCGAGTGTGACAGGGCGGAAGTCTCTATGGCGCGCCAATGTGGAGGGAGCTAGATCTGAATATATATTCACCGAGGGAGGCATCCACCGTCAAGTTACGGGTTGCAGACAGCAGGACATCGCGGACCTCGGGGTAATGTAGCTTTAGGACCACATCTCTAGGCAAGTCAGGTCCCCTCGGCTTAGCTAGGGCACGGTGAATGCAGTCAAAACGGAGCATTTCTGGCTCCAACTGTGGGCAAGCTCAAAAAATAAAGATTACCGTTTTAGTAAGGTCCACATCAGGTTCAGGAAGACCGCGTATCCGCAAATTAGCCCTCCGTGAGCGGTTCTCGAGATCCTCCAGTTTCAGTTCTAGGTCCCGCAGCTGTGCAGCATGGTCATCGATGTCCCTCCTGTCCTCCTCCGCCGTGTCTGCCAGCACATCCAGTTTAGCCTCGTTGTCCGAAACTCTCCTGCCCAATTCCTGCAGTTGGGAGGTAAAATCATTCACCGCCTTGGACAGAGCTGAGTGGAACATCTTCTTAATGCTTCGAAACATGACCGCTGGCGTTAATTCAGTAGGCTCTGCAGGCTCCTCCTTCTCAGACAGGCCTGCTGGAGAAGCATCTCTCCCTGTCGCCATCTTGGAGCGGGCCCCGGAGCGGAATAAATCCGGAATTGATTGAGAGAGGGCCTGGGAATTGCGGAGAGCTCCCCTTCTGCCTGATCGGGGAATATTCAGAAACTGATAGGTATGTGGATCAGCGTCTTGGAGCCGAAGCTCGGAGCTGAGTGAGGCTTTAAAGACGCGAGTGGCGCAGAGCTCACATCACCTACGTCCCACTCTGTGAGCCGCGCGCATGCGCCCCTGTGCATCTTATTACATCTGGTGCATCTTCTTTTACTTAACCCCTTAAGGACTAGGCCCATTTTGGCCTTAAAGGGTAGCTCCCAACATCCTATTTTTTTTTCTGTCCCTGCCTATTGCCAATCTATCCCTAACACCCTCCCTGCTTTTAATTTTTACTATATTAGAAATGCTTTTTGTCTGCCTGGAAGTGTGCTCACTACCAGGCAGACTTCCCCAGCAGGCAACACGTCACTGATGCCTGCTGGGGGGGACTTCCGCCCTTAGTTCATCTACACAGGGTGCCTCCAGCTGTATCATCACTACAACTCCCAGCTTGCCCTGACATCTATTGGCTGTCAGGGCATGCTGGGAGTTGTAGTATTGAAACAGCTGGAGGCACCCTGTGTAGATAAACTATTAGTTACATGCGGCGCTAGCCCGTCCTCTCCGTCTCCCTCCCCCCCCCCTGCGCCATACCCCGTTCCCTCCATCACAACCCCCCCCCCATTACACTTACTGCAGAGTCTGGCAGCGGGCGTGCAGGGACAGCAGCGGCGACGAGGCGGAGACGGCGACAAGGCGGAGGCGGCAACGAGGCGGCGATGTGCGGGAGGAGTGGCCCAGCCAGTGGCCGGGAGCCAATGCGCTCGCTCCCCGCCTTTCTGATTGACAGGCAGGGAAAGAGCGCAGGCTGAATGAAAAAGGACCTTTTTCAGACGTGACCTCACGCCAGGCTGCAGCCGGCCACTAGAAGGGAGACCCCTAGTGGCCAGTTTTCAAATGTAAATTAAACAATTTTAATTAAAAAAAAAATAATAAAAGCATATTAGAGATATGTTGTAGTACATAAGTACTACAACATATCAAAAAATAAAGTTGGTGACAGTGCCCATTTAGGGACCAGACCAATTTTATTTTTGCATTTTAGTTTTTTCCTCCTCGCCTTCTAAAAATCATAACTCATCCACAGACCCATATGAGGGCTTGTTTTTTGCTTCACCAATTGTACTTTGTAATTACATCACTTATTTTACCATAAAATGTACGGCACAACCAAACAAATATTATTTATGTAGGAAAATTGCAAAGAAAACTGCAATTTAGCAAATTATGGAAGTTTTGTTTTCACGTTGTACACTTTCCGGTAAAAATGACATGTTTCCTTTGTTCTGTGGGTCAATGCGATTAAAATGATACCCATGCTATATGCTTTTCTATAATTGTACCACTTAAAAAAAATCAAAACCATTTTAACCAAATTAGTATGTTTGAAATTGCCCTATTTTGACCACCTATAACTTTCAAATTTTTCCGTATATGGGGCGGTATGAGGGCTCATTTTTTGCGCCATGATCTGTAGTTTTTATCAGTACCACTTTTGCTTAGGTTTCACTTTTTATTAATTTTTTGGGGGAATAAAATGTGACAAAAAAGCAGCAACTTTTGACTTTTTTATTTTTTTACGTTTACGCCGTTCACCGTACGGGATGATTAAAAATATATTTTAATAGTTCAGACTTTTACGCACGCGGCAATACCAAATATGTCTTTATTTTTTTTACGCTTTTTGGGGGTAAAATGGAAAAAATGGAAGTTTGACTATTTTATTGGGGAGGGGATTTTTCACATTTTTTATTTTACATTTTTTTGCTTTTCTTTTTACTTTTTATGTCCCCATAGGGGACTATTAATTGCAATCAGTTGATTGGTAATACTGTTCAGTGCTATGTATAGGACATAGCACTGCTCAGTATTATCGGTCATCTTCTGCTCTGGTCTGCTCGATCTCAGACCAGAGCAGAAGATCCCGGGATCCGATCCTCCATTCAAAGTACCGCACAGCTGCAGATGCCGTGATCTGTATGGATCACGGCATCTGAGGGGGTTAATGACGGACATCCGCGCGATCGCGGATGTCCGCCATTACCGGCGGGTCCCTGGCTGCTGATATCAACCGGGACCTGCCGGGCATAACGCGAGCACCACTCCGGTGCTCGCGATCATGGCAGCGTGTAAATGTATGTCATGGTGTGCTAAGTACCACGTCACCATGACGTACATTTACGTCCATTGTCGTTAAGGAGTTAAAGCGTACCTGTCACCACAAAAAAAAAAAAAAAAAACTCACTACCAAATTATGACCATAAACATCAAGAGGGAGATTTATCAAAACCTGTGCAAAGGAAAAGTTGCACAGTTGCCCATAGCAACCAATCAGCTCACTTTTTTCATTTTTAACAAGGCCTCTGCAAAATGAAAGAAGCGATCTGATTGGTTGCTATGGGCAATTTTTCCTTTGTACAAGTTTTGATAAATCTCACCCATAGTTTTTATGCCTCTATCAACTATATTTATTACAAAAATCACTCTTTTTATTAGCTCACAGTGATAGAAATCCTCTCAGGGGAAGGGGTCGTGTCCCTCCCTTGTGGTGGGGGGAGTTGATTGGTGGGCCTGCTCATTTAGCCTTGTCCATGATTCCTCTCTTGTCATTCTCCCAGCCCTCTGGCAGGAAGCACATAGTAGGTTTCACACTGGTGTGGTGCTCTGTGGCGGCCACTGTTACTGTGATGCTTTGTCTGTGGGGTGGTGTGGCCAGGGGCTTGACCGGGCAGCAGTTGGGCTGCCGGGCCACTGGGTCATTCCCCCTGTGGGCTTGGTGTTGCAGGGGCAGTGGTCGCCCCCAGGTGCTACGCCAGTGTTAGGATAGGGATCCACTCTAAATAGGTGGCCTTGACGTGGCGAATGGGCTTGTACTTTTTGATCAAAATCTATAATAACAACCTGTTAGTTTTTCAAATTATGCTGAGAAGCAAGTAGATCAAAATACAAATGGTGGATGTGCGGCTGTGTTTCTGTTTCTCTATATTTGTTGTACATCTTTTGTCTATGACTCAGTGACAAGCCTGATGCTGCTGCAAGACTGGTTAGTGTCCCAGTAGCTATAGGGACCCATAGTGGTGGGATTTTAAGGAGTTGTTTTCTTTATTATCCTCTTAAGGCCCAGAGCGTACCTGTACACCCTGCGCCCACTCCCCTGCTATGACGGCTATCAATGGCCGGGACCCGTGTCTAATGCCAGACATCACCGATCGCGGTGATGCCCGGCATAAACCCCTTAGATGAGGTGATAAAAGTTCATTGCTGCCTCTAAAATGAAAAAAAAAAAAGACATTCCCGGCAGCTCAGTCAGGCTGATCGGGATCACCACGGTGTCCCGATTAGCTAAGAGGACGGCGGGCCTTACCTTACCTCGACGTCCGATCTCTTCCTTGATGCTCCTCCAAGCAGCCTTAGCAGCCTGGAGCAATCAAGTGCAGATAACAATGATCAATGCCCCCCATTGTGTCATTTTTACAAAAAAATGCATTTTGTAGAAACGAAAGGTTAAAATTATAATTTGCACATTGGCCCTCATTTACTATTGCAAACCCGACATATTTTGTTGGGTTGTGCGTCAGATTCTATGCCAGAAATTCTGTCTGCGTCAGATTTTGTGCCAGAATGGAAAAAAACACGGCTACCCTAAAAAGGGGTGTGGCCCGTCGGTAAAAGGGGTGTGGTCTCTGAAAAGGGGCATGTTCCCGACATTTTCACAAAAACCCAACATATTTACTAAGGTTTCCACAGAAAATGTGGTATATTTGAGATGAGGAAAACCAGACAGATCAGAGCATGTGTAAAAAAAAAAAAAAAAAAAAAAAGTGTAGGGAAAGTGGAAAATGTAGGGAAACCTTAGTAAATACCATGGAAAATAGATTGTAGGAAATTAAAACCCACAAAGAAACCTACACTCCACTCTTAGTAAATGAGGGCCATTATGTTACTAAACAAAGAAAAAGGAAAGCACAAAACCGGCACTTGCAACCAGCTTCTGCATATACTACGAGTTCCGGCACACATATGCGATACAATGGTTTACGGTGAATGAGGCCTGCAGGAGGTTCTGCTCGTGGAACAGAAGGTACATAAATATCAGATCAAACAAGAACTTAATGTGGAGCACTCACCCAGTAAAACATCTTCACTGGCAGTCTCCTAGGCTGTCATGTTCGGATGGAAGCGGGGAGGCGGCAGCTGGAACGGGGAGAGTTCAGATGCTGACCCCAGACCATATCCCGCCGCCTGGTGCTTCCCCCCATTCCAGCTGCCACCTCCCCGCTTCCATCTGAACATGACAGCATTCGGAGACTGCCAGTGAAGACGTTTACTGAGTAAGTGCTCCGTGTCAAGTTCTTGTTTGATCTGTTAATTTGCACATTACCTTCACCCGACACCACAGTAGAACTAAAATTCCCTTCATATGTGGACCGAAGAAAACAGTGCCCCTGTAGCTGAATGTCACCTGGACATACTCTCGGCTACAGGGAAACCGCTTTCTTTTTTACAGCGGAACACAGTTATCAGCACTCCTGCTCCCTCTTACTCCATCCCTGCTACCCTTTCTCATGGGGACAGTTTCTCCACACATCTCCCAGCATGTCTCCGATCCGCCCCCACACATACCACCTTCCCGCAACTCACATCTACCATCCAGCCGCTAGCTGTTGCTCACTGTAAGGGCATGCTGGGAGTTGGAGTCTTGCAACAGGTAGCGGGCGGATGGTAAATGCATGGGCTTGTGGGAGAAAGGCTGTGGAGACCTTTTCTGGCTGCGCTCCAGTCTGTTCAAGCAGCAGGGAGATTAGTGGAGAAACTGTGTCCCTGTAAAAGGGTAGGGGGATGCATTGAGAGGGAGCGGTAATACTGTGTTCCTGTAAAAGGATAGGGGGGATGCAGCGAGAGGGAGCAGTAATACTGTGTCCCTGTAGCTGAGAGTAGGGGGGATGCATTGAGAGCGAGCATTAATACTGTGTCCCTGTAAGAGGATAGGGGGGGTATAGTGAGAGGGAGTGGTAATACTGTGTCCCTGTAAGAGGGTAGGGGGGATGCGGCGGGAGGGAGCGGTAATACTGTGTCCCTTTAAGAGGGTAGGGGGGATGCAGAGGGAGGGAGCAGGAATACTGTGTCAATGTAAGAGGGTAGGGGGGATGCAGTGAGAGGGAGCGGTAATACCGTGTCCCTGTAAGAGGGTAGGGGGGATGCAGTGAGAGGGAGCGGTAATACTGTGTCCCTGTAAGAGGGTAGGGTGGATGCAGTGAGAGGGAGCGGGAATACTGTGTCCCTGTAAGAGGGTAGGAGGATGCAGTGTGAGGGAGCGGTAATACTGTGTCCCTGTAGCTGAGGGTAGGGGGGATGCAGCTGGAGGGAGCGGTAATACTGTGTCCCTGTAAGAGGGTAGTGGGGATGCAGCGAGAGGGAGCGGGAATACTGTGTCCCTGTAAGAGGGTAGGGTGGATGCAGTGAAAGGGAGCGGGAATACTGTGTCCCTGTAAGAGGGTAGGGGGGATGCAGCGGGAGGGAGCAGTAATACTGTGTCCCTGTAAGAGGGTAGGGGGGATGCAGCGGGAGGGAGCGGTAATACTGTGTCCCTGTAAGAGGGTAGGGTGAATGCAGTGAGAGGGAGCAGGAATACTGTGTCCCTGTAAGAGGGTAGGGGGGATGCAGCGTGACTGAACGGTAATACTGTGTCCCTGTAGCTGAGGGTAGGGGGGATGCAGCGGGAGGGAGCGGGAATACTGTGTCCCTGTAAGAGGGTAGGGAGAATGCAGTGAGAGGGAGCAGTAATACTGTGTCCCTGTAAGAGGGTAGGGGGGATGCAGTGAGAGGGAGCGGTAATACTGTGTCCCTGTAAGAGGGTAGTGGGGATGCGGCGGGAGGGAGCGGTAATACTGTGTCCCTGTAAGAGGGTAGGGGGGATGCAGTGTAAGGGAGCGAGAATACTGTGTCCCTGTAAGAGGGTTGGGGGGATGCAGTGGGAGGGAGCGGGAATACTGTGTCCCTGTAAGAGGGTAGGGGGGATGCAGTGAGAGCGAAGACAGGAGGAGTTCTTCTCTTCTTATCTGCATGTCTCTTCATACGAGACGAGGCCAGTAGGAGCGACTTTTGAGTCTCCTTCCAGATAACAGAGAAATCCCGGGTTGGGTTACTTCATCTACAACAGGAACTCCAGAAGAAGTGGGAATGGGGAGGGGGGGCAGAGGGTGACGGCCGTACACCACAAAGAATGGGGATTTGGCAGAGGATTCCGAATTTTTGAAATTGTACGAGAATTCAGCCCAGGGCAGAAGGTCGACCCAATCGTCTTGGCGGGAGGAGACAAAATATCGCAAGTAGTCACCAAGAATCTGGTTTACTCTCTCTACTTGTCCATTGGATTGGGGGTGATAGGAGGACGAGAAATGTAATTTGATTTTCAATTGGTTACAGAGAGCTCTCCAAAATTTCGACACAAATTGAACGCCTCTATCCGAGACGATATGCGTGGGAAGCCCCTGAAGGCGAAAAATATGCAGAAAAAATTGTTTCGCCAACTGTGGCGCAGAAGGAAGACCTGGAAGCGGAATGAAGTGAGCCATTTTGGAAAAACGATCAACGACCACCCAGATGACGGTGTTGCCATGGGATACGGGCAGATCAGTAATGAAATCCATGGCAATTTGGGACCATGGTTGCTCAGGGACGGGCAAAGGAAGGAGGAGTCCAGCAGGCTTCTGGCGAGGGGTTTTATCCCGGGCACAAATAGTACAGGCCCGAACGAAATCAGTAACGTCACCCAGTGTAGGCCACCAATACAGACGGGAAATGAGCTGGATGGACTTTTTAATGCCAGCATGGCCAGCTAGGTGAGAGGAATGACCCCATTTGAGGATCTTGAAGGGAAGGCTTGGAGGAACAAAAGGGGGGGTTTGTCCCAGTGAGGCTGGAGCAGAGGAGACCAGTCGCTCAGGCGGTATGATATGCTGCAGAGGGGTTTCAGATTCTGTGGCATCAGAGGAACGAGAAAGGGCGTCAGCTCTGACATTTTTGTCTGCGGGACGGAAGTGTATCTCGAAGTTAAAGCAGGCAAAAACAATGACCATCTAGCCTGGCGAGGATTCAGACGCTGAGCAGACTGGAGGTACGAGAGATTCTTGTGGTCAGAGTAAATGACAATGGGGTGTTTGAAACCCTCCAATAGATGCCTCCACTCCTCGAGTGCTAACTTGATGGCCAGAAGTTCACGATCTCCAATGGAGTAATTATTTTCTGCCGGAGAGAATGTTTTTGAGAAAATACCACAAGTAATGTTATATCCGGTAGCGTTTTTTTGAAGAAGCATGGCTCCGGCTCCGACTGAGGAAGCGTAAACTTCCAGGAAGAATGGCTTCAATTGATCAGGTCTGGACAGCACTGGTGCAGAAGCGAAGGCAGTTTTGAGACGATTGAAGGCCTCATCTGCTTGAGGAGGCCATGACTTAGGATTAGCATTCTTCCTGGTCAGGGCCACAATAGAGGCCACAATGGTGGAGAAGTGGGGAATAAACTGTCGGTAATAGTTGGCAAATCCCAGAAAGCGTTGGATAGCGCGGAGTTCGGAAGGGCGTGGCCAATCCAAAACCGCAGACAGTTTATCTGGATCCATTTGAAGCCCTTGGCCAGAGACTAGGTAACCTAGGAAAGGAAGACTGTTGCATTTGAAGATACATTTTTCAATTTTAGCATACAGGTGGTTTTCACGAAGCCTTTGGAGCACTAGACGGACATGACGACGGTGTTCCTCTAAGTTAGAGGAAAAATTCAAGATGTCGTCCAAGTAAACCACAACACAGGTATACAATAAGTCCCGAAATATCTCATTAACAAAGTCCTGGAAGACTGCAGGGGCGTTGCACAGCCCAAAGGGCATAACAAGATATTCAAAATGTCCATCTCTAGTATTGAACGATGTCTTCCACTCATCACCCTTCCTGATGCGAATAAGATTATACGCGCCCCTTAAGTCCAATTTAGTGAATATATTAGCTCCGCAGAGACGGTCAAAGAGTTCAGAGATCAAAGGCAGGGGATAGCGGTTTTTGATGGTAATTTTATTTAAACCGCGGTAGTCAATGCATGGTCGTAAGGATCCATCCTTTTTAGAAACAAAGAAGAACCCCGCTCCAGCAGGGGATGAGGACTTCCGAATAAAACCTCTCTTTAGGTTCTCTTGGATATACTCAGACATGGCTTGAGTCTCTGGGGCAGACAGAGGGTAGATCCTGCCCCGGGGCGGAGTGGTACCAGGAAGGAGATCAATGGGACAATCATAAGGCCTATGAGGTGGTAAGATCTCTGCTTGTTTTTTGCAAAAAACATCTGAAAAGTCCTGGTAGGCCTTGGGAAGGCCCGGTATAGGTGTAGCCACAGGGGTTTGACAAGTGGGAGCAGATGTGAGGCATCGTTTGAGACAAGAAGGACCCCAACTTTTGATCTCCCCGGTGGTCCAGTCGAGGGTAGGAGCATGACGTTGGAGCCACGGCAGGCCGAAAAGAACTTCAGAGGTGCAGTTGGGCAGAACAAAAAATTCAATTTTCACATGATGCAGTCCAATGCTCATAGGCAGGGGTTCTGTGCGGTAGTGCACAGTGCAGTCCAACTTTTCTCCGTTGACAGAAGAAATATAGAGCGGTTACTGGGATGCTGAACCTATTAACAAAAGAGGCAAAAATAAAATTTCCTGCAGAACCAGAGTCCAAGAAGGCCACAGCGGAGAAGGAGGAATTGGCGGAAGGAGAAATCCGCACAGGCACAGTCAGACGTGGAGAAGCAGAATTCACACCGAAAGTCGTCTCACCTTTGTGAGGTAATAGAGTGCGTCTCTCCTGACGCGGAGGGCGGATAGGACAGTCTTTTAGGAAATGTTCGGTACTAGCACAGTACAGGCACAGATTCTCGTTACGGCGGCCAGTAAGGTCAGGCGGGACCGATCCACTTGCATAGCCTCCTCGGCGGAAGGCACAGGAACAGTTTGCAAAGGACTTTGGAAGAGAGGAGCCGGGGAGAGAAATCGCCTGGTGCGAACAAGATCCTTTTCCTGCGTCTTTCAGAGAAACGCATGTCGATGCGGGTGGCCAAATGGATAAGTTCAGACAAATTTGCAGGAATTTCTCGTGCGGCCAGGACATCTTTGATGTTACTGGATAAGCCTTTCTTGAAGGTCGCGCAGAGGGCCTCATTGTTCCAGGATAGCTCTGAGGTGAGGGTACGAAACTGGATGGCGTATTTGCCTACAGAAGAACTCCCTTGGACGAGGTTCAGCAAAGCAGTCTCGGCTGAGGAGGCCCGGGCTGGCTCCTCAAAGACACTTCGTACTTCTGAGAAGGACTGGATTGTAGAGGTGGCGGGATTGTTGCGGTCCCAGAGTGGTGTGGCCCATGACAAGGCCTTTCCAGACAGGAGACTGACCACGAAAGCCACCTTAGACCGTTCAGTGGGGAATTGGTCCGACATCATCTACAAGTGTAGGGAACACTGGGACAGGAATCCACGGCACTGTTTAGAGTCCCCATCAAACTTGTCCTGTAGAGACAGGCGGAAGCTGGGAGCAGCCACTCGCTGCGGAGGAGATGCAGGAGCTGGCGGAGGAGATGATTGCTGAAGTTGCGGCAGAAGCTGTTGCAGCATGACGGTCAGTTGAGTCAGCTGCTGTCCTTGTTGCGCGATCTGTTGTGATTGCTGGGCAACCACCGTGGTTAGGTCAGCGACACTAGGCAGCGGGACCTCAGCGGGATCCATGGCCGGATCTACTGTCAGGATTCGGACTGGTATGCAGTGAGGACACTGGTGGTGGATCCTCTGTGTCAGTGGGGTGATGGCGTGGGCCGTACCAGGGGAACGGAGTCTAAGGGGTTACTGGTTTTCACCAGAGCCCGCTGCTAAGCGGGATGGACTTGCAGCGGCAGGTAACCCCCAGGTCGTTCCACCCGATAGCGACTCAACCCCAGCTGACAGCTGAGACAGGCGCGGTACACAGGGACAAGGCAAGAGCAAGGTTGGACGTAGCAGAAGGTCAGAGCAGGCAGCAAGAGTCGTAGTCAGAGGCAACAGCAGGAGGTCTGGGTACACAGGCTTGGGAACACACTAAACGCTTTCACAGGGCACAAGGCAACAAGATCCGGCAAGGACAGGAAGGGGAAGTGGGTTTATATACACATAGCGCAGGTGTAGGTACTGATTGGGCCAGGCACCAATTAATGGTGCACTGGCCCTTTAAATTTTAGAAAGCGGGGCCGCGTGCGCCGGGACAGAACAGCAAGAGGACGGGGCAGGTGAGGAGATTGGGATGCGTCCCGGTACGTGGATCGCATCCCCGCCGGTGACGCCAGTGCAGCTCTCCCTGTCAGCGGGTCTGACCGGAACGCTGCACAGAGAAGAACACTGCGAGCGCTCCGGGGAGGAACAGGGACCCGGAGCGCTCGGCGTGACAACTATGTCCCTTTAAGAGGGTAAGGGGGATGCAGTGAGAGGGAGCGGGAATACTGTGTCCCTGTAAGAGGGTAGGGGGGATGCAGTGAGAGGGAGCGGTAATACTGTGTCCCTGTAAGAGGGTAGGGGGGATGCAGTGAGAGGGAGCGGGAATACTGTGTCCCTGTAAGAGGGTAGTGGGGATGCGGCGGGAGGGAGCGGTAATACTGTGTCCCTGTAAGAGGGTAGGGGGGATGCAGTGAGAGGGAGCAGGAATACTGTGTCCCTGTAAGAGAGTAGGGGGGGATTCAGCGGGAGGGAGCGGTAATACTGTGTCCCTGTAAGAGGGTAAGGGGGATGCAGTGAGAGGGAGCAGTAATACTGTGTCCCTGTAAGAGGGTAGGGGGGATGCAGTGAGAGGGAGCGGGAATACTGTTTCCCTGTAAGAGGGTAGGGGGGATGAAGTGAGAGGGAGCGGTAATACTGTGTCCCTGGAAGAGGGTAGGGGGGATGCAGTGAGAGGGAGCGGTAATACTGTGTCCCTGTAAGAGGGTAGTGGGGATGCGGCGGGAGGGAGCGGTAATATTGTGTCCCTGTAAGAAGGTAGGGGGGATGCAGTGAGAGGGAGCGGGAATACTGTCTCCCTGTTCGAGGGTAGGGGGGATGCAGTGAGAGGGAGCGGTAATACTGTGTCCCTGTAAGAGGGTAGTGGGGATGTGGCGGGAGGAAGCGGTAATACTGTGTCCCTGTAAGAGGGTAGGGGGGATGCAGTAAGAGGGAGAGGGGAATACTGTGTCCCTGTAAGAGGGTAGGGGGGGATGCAGTGAGAGGGAGCGGGAATACTGTGTCCCTGTAAGAGGGTAGGGGGGATGCAGTGAGAGGGAGCGGGAATACTGTGTCCCTGTAAGAGGGTAGGGGGGATGCAGCAGGAGGGAGCAGTAATACTGTGTCCCTGTAAGAGGGTAGTGGGGATGGGGCAGGAGGGAGCGGTAATACTGTGTTCCTGTAAGAAGGTAGTGGGGATGCCGCGAGAGGGAGCGGGAATACTGTGTTCCTGTAAGAAGGTAGGGGGGATGCAGTGAGAGGGAGCGGTAATACTGTGCCCCTGTAAGAGGGTAGGGGGGATGCAGTGAGAGGGAGCGGAAATACTGTGTCCCTGTAAGAGGGTAGGGGGGATGCAGTGAGAGGAAGCGGTAATATTGTGTCCCTGTAAGAGGGTAGTGGGGATGCAGCGAGAGGGAGCAGTAATACTGTGTCCCTGTAAGAGGGTAGGAGGGATGCAGTGTGAGGGAGCGGGAATACTGTGTCCCTGTAAGAGGGTAGGGGGGATGCAGCGAGGCTGAGCGGTAATACTGTGTCCCTGTAGCTGAGGGTAGGGGGGATGCAGCGGGAGGGAGCTTGAATACTGTGCCCCTGTAAGATGGTAGAGTGGATGCAGTGTGAGGGAGCGGGAATACTGTGTCCCTGTAAGAGGGTAGGGGGAATGCAGTGAGAGGGAGCAGTAATACTGTATCCCTGTAAGAGGGTAGGGGGGATGCAGTGAGAGGGAGCGGTAATACTGTGTCCCTGTAAGAGGGTAGTGGGGATGCAGCGGGAGGGAGCGGTAATACTGTGTCCCTGTAAGAGGGTAGGGGGGATGCAGCACGAGGGAGCGGTAATACTGTGTCCCTGTAAGAGGGTAGGGGGGATGCAGCGAGAGGGAGCGGGAATACTGTGTCCCTGTAAGAGGGTAGGGGGGATGCAGTGAGAGGGAGCGGTAATACTGTGTCCCTGTAAGAGGGTAGGGGGGATGCAGTGAGAGGGAGTGGGAATACTGTGTCCCTGTAAGAGGGTAGGGGGGATGCAGTGAGAGGGAGCGGTAATACTGTGTCCCTGTAAGAGGGTAGGGGGGATGCGGCTGGATGGAGCAGCAATACTGTGTCCCTGTAAGAGGGTAGGGGGGATGCAGTGAGAGGGAGCGGGAATACTGTGTCCCTGTAAAAGGGTAGTGGGGATGCGGCGGGAGGGAGCGGTAATACTGTGTCCCTGTAAGAGGGTAGGTGGGATGCAGCGAGAGGGACTGGGAATACTGTGTCCCTGTAAGAGGGTAGGGGGGATGCAGTGAGAGGGAGCGGTAATACTGTGTCCCTGTAAGAGGGTAGGGGGAATGCAGCGAGAGGGAGCGGTAATACTGTGTCCCTGTAAGAGGGTAGTAAGGATGCGGCGGGAGGGAGCGGTAATACTGTGTCCCTGTAAGAGGGTAGGGGGGATGCAGTGAGAGGGAGCGGTAATACTGTGTCCCTGTAAGAAGGTAGGGGGGATTCAGTGAGAGGGAGTGGGAATACTGTGTCCCTGTAAGAGGGTAGGGGGGATGCAGTGAGAGGGAGCGGTAATACTGTGTCCCTGTAAGAGGGTAGGGGGGATGCGGCTGGATGGAGCAGCAATACTGTGTCCCTGTAAGAGGGTAGTAAGGATGCGGCGGGAGGGAGCGGTAATACTGTGTCCCTGTAAGAGGGTAGGGGGGATGCAGTGAGAGGGAGCGGTAATACTGTGTCCCTGTAAGAAGGTAGGGGGGATTCAGTGAGAGGGAGCGGGAATACTGTGTCCCTGTAAGAAGGTAGGGGGGATTCAGTGAGAGGGAGCGGTAATACTGTGTCCCTGTAAGAGGGTAGGTGGGATGCAGCGAGAGGGACTGGGAATACTGTGTCCCTGTAAGAGGGTAGGGGGGATGCAGTGAGAGGGAGCGGTAATACTGTGTCCCTGTAAGAGGGTAGGGGGAATGCAGCGAGAGGGAGCGGTAATACTGTGTCCCTGTAAGAGGGTAGTAAGGATGCGGCGGGAGGGAGCGGTAATACTGTGTCCCTGTAAGAGGGTAGGGGGGATGCAGTGAGAGGGAGCGGTAATACTGTGTCCCTGTAAGAAGGTAGGGGGGATTCAGTGAGAGGGAGCGGGAATACTGTGTCCCTGTAAGAAGGTAGGGCGGATGCAGTGAGAGGGAGCGGTAATATTGTGTCCCAGTAAGAGGGTAGGGGGGATTCAGTGAGAGGGAGCGGGAATACTGTGTCCCTGTAAGAGGGTAGTGAGGATGTGGCGGGAGGAAGCGGTAATACTGTGTCCCTGTAAGAGGGTAGGGGGGATGCAGTGAGAGGGAGCAGTAATACTGTGTCCCTGTAAGAGGGTAGGGGGGATGCAGTGAGAGGGAGCGGGAATACTGTGTCCCTGTAAGATGGTAGGGGGGGATGCAGTGAGAGGGAGCGGGAATACTGTGTCCCTGTAAGAGGTTAGGGGGGATGCAGTGAGAGGGAGCGGGAATACTGTGTCCCTGTAAGAGGTTAGGGGGGATGCAGTGAGAGGGAGCGGTAATACTGTGCCCTGTAAGAGGGTAGGGGGGATGCAGCGAGACTGAGCGGTAATACTGTGTCCCTGTAAGAGGGTAGGGGGGATGCAGCGAGAGGGAGCGGTAATACTGTGTCCCTGTAAGAGGGTAGGGGGGATTCAGTGAGAGGGAGCGGGAATACTGTGTCCCTGTAAGAGGTTAGGGGGGATGCAGTGAGAGGGAGCGGTAATACTGTGCCCTGTAAGAGGGTAGGGGGGATGCAGCGAGACTGAGCGGTAATACTGTGTCCCTGTAAGAGGGTAGGGGGGATGCAGCGAGAGGGAGCGGTAATACTGTGTCCCTGTAAGAGGGTAGGGGGGATGCAGTGAGAGGGAGCGGTAATATTGTATCCCTGTAAGAGGGTAGTGGGGATGCAGTGAGAGGGAGCGGTAATATTGTATCCCTGTAAGAGGGTAGTGGGGATGCAGCGAGAGGGAGCGGTAATACTGTGTCCCTGTAAGAGGGTAGGAGGGATTCAGTGTGAGGGAGCAGGAATACTGTGTCCCTGTAAGAGGGTAGGGGGGATGCAGCGAGGCTGAGCGGTAATACTGTGTCCCTGTAGCTGAGGGTAGGGGGGATGCAGCGGGAGGGAGCCTGAATACTGTGCCCCTGTAAGATGGTAGGGTGCATGCAGTGTGAGGGAGCGGGAATACTGTGTCCCTGTAAGAGGGTAGGGGGATGGGGCAGGAGGAAGCGGTAATACTGTGTTCCTGTAAGAAGGTAGTGGGGATGCAGCGAGAGGGAGCGGGAATACTGTGTTCCTGTAAGAAGGTAGGGGGGATGCAGTGAGAGGGAGCGGTAATACTGTGTCCCTGTAAGAGGGTAGGGGGGATGCGGCTGGATGGAGCAGGAATACTGTGTCCCTGTAAGAGGGTAGGGGGGATGCAGTGAGAGGGAGCGGGAATACTGTGTCCCTGTAAAAGGGTAGTGGGGATGCGGCGGGAGGGAGCGGTAATACTGTGTCCCTGTAAGAGGGTAGGTGGGATGCAGCGAGAGGGACTGGGAATACTGTGTCCCTGTAAGAGGGTAGGGGGGATGCAGTGAGAGGGAGCGGTAATACTGTGTCCCTGTAAGAGGGTAGGGGGAATGCAGCGAGAGGGAGCGGTAATACTGTGTCCCTGTAAGAGGGTAGTAAGGATGCGGCGGGAGGGAGCGGTAATACTGTGTCCCTGTAAGAGGGTAGGGGGGATGCAGTGAGAGGGAGCGGTAATACTGTGTCCCTGTAAGAAGGTAGGGGGGATTCAGTGAGAGGGAGCGGGAATACTGTGTCCCTGTAAGAAGGTAGGGCGGATGCAGTGAGAGGGAGCGGTAATATTGTGTCCCAGTAAGAGGGTAGGGGGGATTCAGTGAGAGGGAGCGGGAATACTGTGTCCCTGTAAGAGGGTAGTGAGGATGTGGCGGGAGGAAGCGGTAATACTGTGTCCCTGTAAGAGGGTAGGGGGGATGCAGTGAGAGGGAGCGGTAATACTGTGTCCCTGTAAGAGGGTAGGGGGGATGCAGTGAGAGGGAGCGGGAATACTGTGTCCCTGTAAGATGGTAGGGGGGGATGCAGTGAGAGGGAGCGGGAATACTGTGTCCCTGTAAGAGGTTAGGGGGGATGCAGTGAGAGGGAGCGGGAATACTGTGTCCCTGTAAGAGGTTAGGGGGGATGCAGTGAGAGGGAGCGGTAATACTGTGCCCTGTAAGAGGGTAGGGGGGATGCAGCGAGACTGAGCGGTAATACTGTGTCCCTGTAAGAGGGTAGGGGGGATGCAGCGAGAGGGAGCGGTAATACTGTGTCCCTGTAAGAGGGTAGGGGGGATTCAGTGAGAGGGAGCGGGAATACTGTGTCCCTGTAAGAGGTTAGGGGGGATGCAGTGAGAGGGAGCGGTAATACTGTGCCCTGTAAGAGGGTAGGGGGGATGCAGCGAGACTGAGCGGTAATACTGTGTCCCTGTAAGAGGGTAGGGGGGATGCAGCGAGAGGGAGCGGTAATACTGTGTCCCTGTAAGAGGGTAGGGGGGATGCAGTGAGAGGGAGCGGTAATATTGTATCCCTGTAAGAGGGTAGTGGGGATGCAGTGAGAGGGAGCGGTAATATTGTATCCCTGTAAGAGGGTAGTGGGGATGCAGCGAGAGGGAGCGGTAATACTGTGTCCCTGTAAGAGGGTAGGAGGGATTCAGTGTGAGGGAGCAGGAATACTGTGTCCCTGTAAGAGGGTAGGGGGGATGCAGCGAGGCTGAGCGGTAATACTGTGTCCCTGTAGCTGAGGGTAGGGGGGATGCAGCGGGAGGGAGCCTGAATACTGTGCCCCTGTAAGATGGTAGGGTGCATGCAGTGTGAGGGAGCGGGAATACTGTGTCCCTGTAAGAGGGTAGGGGGATGGGGCAGGAGGAAGCGGTAATACTGTGTTCCTGTAAGAAGGTAGTGGGGATGCAGCGAGAGGGAGCGGGAATACTGTGTTCCTGTAAGAAGGTAGGGGGGATGCAGTGAGAGGGAGCGGTAATACTGTGTCCCTGTAAGAGGGTAGGGGGGATGCAGTGAGAGGGAGCGGAAATACTGTGTCCCTGTAAGAGGGTAGGGGGGATGCAGTGAGAGGAAGCGGTAATATTGTGTCCCTGTAAGAGGGTATTGGGGATGCAGCGAGAGGGAGCGGTAATACTGTGTCCCTGTAAGATGGTAGGGTGGATGCAGTGTGAGGGAGCGGGAATACTGTGTCCCTGTAAGAGGGTAGGGGGAATGCAGTGAGAGGGAGCAGTAATACTGTGTCCCTGTAAGAGGGTAGGGGGGATGCAGTGAGAGGGAGCGGTAATACTGTGTCCCTGTAAGAGGGTAGTGGGGATGCGGCGGGAGGGAGCGGTAATACTGTGTCCCTGTAAGAGGGTAGGGGGGATGCAGTGTGAGGGAGCGGGAATACTGTGTCCCTGTAAGAGGATAGGGGGGATGCAGCACGAGGGAGCGGTAATACTGTGTCCCTGTAAGAGGGTAGGGGGGATGCAGCGAGAGGGAGCGGGAATACTGTGTCCCTGTAAGAGGGAAGGGGGGATGCAGTGAGAGGGAGCGGTAATACTGTGTCCCTGTAAGAGGGTAGGGGGGATGCAGTGAGAGGGAGTGGGAATACTGTGTCCCTGTAAGAGGGTAGGGGGGATGCAGTGAGAGGGAGCAGTAATACTGTGTCCCTGTAAGAGGGTAGTGGGGATGCGGCGGGAGGGAGCGGTAATACTGTGTCCCTGTAAGAGGGTAGGTGGGATGCAGCGAGAGGGACTGGGAATACTGTGTCCCTGTAAGAGGGTAGGGGGGATGCAGTGAGAGGGAGCGGGAATACTGTGTTCCTGTAAAAGGGTAGGGGGGATGCAGCGAGGCTGAGTGGTAATACTGTGTCCCTGTAGCTGAGGGTAGGGGGGATGCAGCGAGAGGGAGCTTGAATACTGTGCCCCTGTAAGATGGTAGGGTGGATGCAGTGTGAGGGAGCGGGAATACTGTGTCCCTGTAAGAGGGTAGGGGGAATGCAGTGAGAGGGAGCAGTAATACTGTGTCCCTGTAAGAGGGTAGGGGGGATGCAGTGAGAGGGAGCGGTAATACTGTGTCCCTGTAAGAGGGTAGTGGGGATGCGGCGGGAGGGAGCGGTAATACTGTGTCCCTGTAAGAGGGTAGGGGGGATGCAGTGTGAGGGAGCGGGAATACTGTGTCCCTGTAAGAGGATAGGGGGGATGCAGCACGAGGGAGCGGTAATACTGTGTCCCTGTAAGAGGGTAGGGGGGATGCAGCGAGAGGGAGCGGGAATACTGTGTCCCTGTAAGAGGGAAGGGGGGATGCAGTGAGAGGGAGCGGTAATACTGTGTCCCTGTAAGAGGGTAGGGGGGATGCAGTGAGAGGGAGTGGGAATACTGTGTCCCTGTAAGAGGGTAGGGGGGATGCAGTGAGAGGGTGCGGTAATACTGTGTCCCTGTAAGAGGGCAGTGGGGATGCGGCGGGAGGGAGCGGTAATACTGTGTCCCTGTAAGAGGGTAGGTGGGATGCAGCGAGAGGGACTGGGAATACTGTGTCCCTGTAAGAGGGTAGGGGGATGCAGCGGGAGGGAGCGGTAATACTGTGTCCCTGTAAGAGGTTAGGGGGAATGCAGCGAGAGGGAGCGGTAATACTGTGTCCCTGTAAGAGGGTAGGGGGGATGCAGTGAGAGGGAGCGGTAATACTGTGTCCCTGTAAGAGGGTAGGGGGGATTCAGTGAGAGGGATCGGGAATACTGTGTCCCTGTAAGAAGGTAGGGCGGATGCAGTGAGAGGGAGCGGTAATACTGTGCCCTGTAAGAGGGTAGGGGGGATGCAGTGAGAGGGAGCGGTAATACTGTGTCCCTGTAGCTGAGGGTAGGGGGGATGCAGCTGGAGGGAGCGGTAATACTGTGTCCCTGTAAGAGGGTAGGCCGGATGCAGTGAGAGGGAGCGGTAATACTGTGTCCCTGTAGCTGAGGGTAGGGGGGATGCAGCTTGAGGGAGCGGTAATACTGTGCCCTGTAAGAGGGTAGGTGGGATGCAGCGAGAGGGACTGGGAATACTGTGTCCCTGTAAGAGGGTAGGGGGGATGCAGCGGGAGGGAGCGGTAATACTGTGTCCCTGTAAGAGGGTAGGGGGAATGCAGCGAGAGGGAGCGGTAATACTGTGTCCCTGTAAGAGGGTAGGGGGGATTCAGTGAGAGGGATCGGGAATACTGTGTACCTGTAAGAAGGTAGGGCGGATGCAGTGAGAGGGAGCGGTAATACTGTGTCCCTGTAAGAGGGTAGGGGGGATGCAGTGAGAGGGAGCGGTAATACTGTGCCCTGTAAGAGGGTAGGGGGGATGCAGTGAGAGGGAGCGGTAATACTGTGTCCCTGTAGCTGAGGGTAGGGGGGATGCAGCTGGAGGGAGCGGTAATACTGTGTCCCTGTAAGAGGGTAGGGCGGATGCAGTGAGAGGGAGCGGTAATACTGTGTCCCTGTAGCTGAGGGTAGGGGGGATGCAGCTGGAGGGAGCGGTAATACTGTGCCCTGTAAGAGGGTAGGGGGGATGCAGCGAGACTGAGCGGTAATACTGAGTTCCTGTAAGAGGGTAGGTGGGATGCAGGGAGAGGGAGTGGTAATACTGTGTCCCTGTAAGAGGGTAGGGGGGATGCAGCGAGAGGGAGCGGGAATACTGTGTCCCTGTAAGAGGGTAGGGGGGATGCAGCGAGAGGGGGCAGTAATACTGTGTCCCTGTAAGAGGGTAGGGGGGATGTGGTGGCAGGGAGCGGTAATACTGTGTCCCTGTAAGAGGGTAGGGGGGATTCAGTGAGAGGGATCGGGAATACTGTGTACCTGTAAGAAGGTAGGGCGGATGCAGTGAGAGGGAGCGGTAATACTGTGTCCCTGTAAGAGGGTAGGGTGGATGCAGTGAGAGGGAGCGGTAATACTGTGCCCTGTAAGAGGGTAGGGGGGATGCAGTGAGAGGGAGCGGTAATACTGTGTCCCTGTAGCTGAGGGTAGGGGGGATGCAGCTGGAGGGAGCGGTAATACTGTGCCCTGTAAGAGGGTTGGGGGGATGCAGCGAGACTTAGCGGTAATACTGAGTTCCTGTAAGAGGGTAGGTGGGATGCAGGGAGAGGGAGTGGTAATACTGTGTCCCTGTAAGAGGGTAGGGGGGATGCAGCAGGAGGGAGCGGTAATACTGTGTCCCTGTAAGAGGGTAGGTGGGATGCAGCGAGAGGGACTGGGAATACTGTGTCCCTGTAAGAGGGTAGGGGGATGCAGCGGGAGGGAGCGGTAATACTGTGTCCCTGTAAGAGGGTAGGGGGGATGCAGTGAGAGGGAACGGGAATACTGTGTCCCTGTAAGAGGTTAGGGGGAATGCAGCGAGAGGGAGCGGTAATACTGTGTCCCTGTAAGAGGGTAGGGGGGATGCAGCGAGACTGAGCGGTAATACTGAGTTCCTGTAAGAGGGTAGGTGGGATGCAGGGAGAGGGAGTGGTAATACTGTGTCCCTGTAAGAGGGTAGGGGGGATGCAGCGAGAGGGAGCGGGAATACTGTGTCCCTGTAAGAGGGTAGGGGGGATGCAGTGAGAGGGAGTGGGAATACTGTGTCCCTGTAAGAGGGTAGGGGGGATGCAGTGAGAGGGAGCGGTAATACTGTGTCCCTGTAGCTGAGGGTAGGGGGGATGCAGCTGGAGGGAGCGGTAATACTGTGCCCTGTAAGAGGGTAGGGGGGATGCAGCGAGACTTAGCGGTAATACTGAGTTCCTGTAAGAGGGTAGGTGGGATGCAGGGAGAGGGAGTGGTAATACTGTGTCCCTGTAAGAGGGTAGGGGGGATGCAGCGGGAGGGAGCGGTAATACTGTGTCCCTGTAAGAGGGTAGGTGGGATGCAGCGAGAGGGACTGGGAATACTGTGTCCCTGTAAGAGGGTAGGTGGGATGCAGGGAGAGGGAGTGGTAATACTGTGTCCCTGTAAGAGGGTAGGGGGGATGCAGCGAGAGGGAGCGGGAATACTGTGTCCCTGTAAGAGGGTAGGGGGGATGCAGTGAGAGGGAGTGGGAATACTGTGTCCCTGTAAGAGGGTAGGGGGGATGCAGTGAGAGGGAGCGGTAATACTGTGTCCCTGTAGCTGAGGGTAGGGGGGATGCAGCTGGAGGGAGCGGTAATACTGTGCCCTGTAAGAGGGTAGGGGGGATGCAGCGAGACTTAGCGGTAATACTGAGTTCCTGTAAGAGGGTAGGTGGGATGCAGGGAGAGGGAGTGGTAATACTGTGTCCCTGTAAGAGGGTAGGGGGGATGCAGCGGGAGGGAGCGGTAATACTGTGTCCCTGTAAGAGGGTAGGTGGGATGCAGCGAGAGGGACTGGGAATACTGTGTCCCTGTAAGAGGGTAGGGGGGATGCAGTGAGAGGGAGCGGTAATACTGTGTCCCTGTAAGAGGGTAGTGGGGATGCAGCGGGAGGGAGCGGTAATACTGTGTCCCTGTAAGAGGGTAGGGGGGATGCAGCGGGAGGGAGCGGTAATACTGTGTCCCTGTAAGAGGGTAGGGGGGATGCAGCGAGACTGAGCGGTAATACTGAGTTCCTGTAAGAGGGTAGGTGGGATGCAGGGAGAGGGAGTGGTAATACTGTGTCCCTGTAAGAGGGTAGGGGGGATGCAGCGAGAGGGAGCGGGAATACTGTGTCCCTGTAAGAGGGTAGGGGGGATGCAGTGAGAGGGAGTGGGAATACTGTGTCCCTGTAAGAGGGTAGGGGGGATGCAGCGAGAGGGAGCGGTAATACTGTGTCCCTGTAAGAGGGTAGGTGGGATGCAGCGAGAGGGACTGGGAATACTGTGTCCCTGTAAGAGGGTAGGGGGGATGCAGTGAGAGGGAGCGGTAATACTGTGTCCCTGTAAGAGGGTAGTGGGGATGCAGCGGGAGGGAGCGGTAATACTGTGTCCCTGTAAGAGGGTAGGGGGGATGCAGCGGGAGGGAGCGGTAATACTGTGTCCCTGTAAGAGGGTAGGGGGGATGCAGTGAGAGGGAACGGGAATACTGTGTCCCTGTAAGAGGGTAGGGGGGATGCAGCGAGAGGGAGCGGTAATACTGTGTCCCTGTAAGAGGGTAGGGGGGATGCAGCGAGACTGAGCGGTAATACTGAGTTCCTGTAAGAGGGTAGGTGGGATGCAGGGAGAGGGAGTGGTAATACTGTGTCCCTGTAAGAGGGTAGGGGGGATGCAGCGAGAGGGAGCGGGAATACTGTGTCCCTGTAAGAGGGTAGGGGGGATGCAGTGAGAGGGAGTGGGAATACTGTGTCCCTGTAAGAGGGTAGGGGGGATGCAGCGAGAGGGGGCAGTAATACTGTGTCCCTGTAAGAGGGTAGGGGGGATGCGGTGGCAGGGAGCGGTAATACTGTGTCCCTGTAGCTGAGGGTGTGTGTGGGCGCCTTAGCCAATTACTATCCAGCTAAGGCACCTGTGAAAAAAAGAGACCTGTGAAAACTGAAAGAAGCAATCTGATTGGTTTCCAAGGGCACCTGCACCACTCTACACTGGGAGATTCATCAATACCTGTCCAGGGGAAAAATTGCCCAGTTGGCCTCTGAAAAATGAAAGCAGCAATCTGATTGGTTGCTATCCACGACGTAACCTTTCTCATGTTTTGATAAATCTCCCCCCACAACACTACTCTAAGAAAATACTCGCGAACATACAGTATTAGACCCACTCTACTGATGCATTCCCCCCAAGATTATTCTTCTGGATTTTACAAGCACGTAACGAGACGTGCTGACGTAACTATGTGCGTGCCGCAGCTCAGACAACGAAAAGGATTACAGCTGGGCTTTTACTGGCAGGAAGTGACGTATGGCGGATATAACATAGTCTGAAACTTCATGGGTAGAAGAATATGTCAGAACTCTTTTTTCTTAACCAATAGAAAAGAGTGGGCGGGGTTCTTGCAGTGGCGCGGAATGTGCTTTGGCGCGAAAGTATTGTTTTCGCGCGCTTTCGTCCTGCAGTGAGGTCTTTCTCCCTTGTGCTCTCGCAGTCCTCTTCTCTGTCCCATCATGTCCGGCTTCGACGATCCCGGTATCTTCTACAGCGACAGCTTCGGAGGAGAGCAGCAGACGGGGGATGACGGGCAGGCTAAGAAGTCCCAGCTGAAAAAGCGCTTTAAAGAATTCCTGCGGCAGTACCGCTATGGCACCGACCGCACCGGCTTCACCTACAAATACAGGTCTGAACTGAGCCCTGCGGTACATGGCTGACAATGTATCTAGATCAGGCTGATAAGGTTATTGATGTCTATAATAATGCCCAGCCTTCTTCTAGAGGGTTATTCAATGTTTCCTAACCACGGTGCCTCCTGCTGTTGCTAAACTAGGGCATGCTGGGAGTTGTAGCTTAGCAATTTCTCGAGGCACACTGGCTGGCTGGGTGAACACTGGTTAATAGACTTGATCTATTGGTTTCCTTTGTGTAAAGGATACATGCATGCTGGGAGTTATAGTTTTGAAACAGCTGGAGGCACAGTGGTTGGGAAACACCAATAGATCAAATCTATTGGTTTCCTATGTGTGAAGGATACTTTATAGACATGTAAGTCTTGATCAGGGGGTGGGGGGGTTGCTAGTGGAGACCCCCACCAAGCACTTAAGGGGTTAAGCTTCCCCCTTTTTTTTCCTTGTTTTGCTACTCAGAAATCTGTAAATAAGTTGATCAGAATCTTAGCTGAGCACCTCATCCTCTTAGGTTCCCACCCCCATCAAAATGTCTTCCTAGGGCTGGTATTGCACGAGCATATATTTGTATTAGAGATGCAGGTCTGAACTGACTGCTGTAGCTGGGTCACAAGAATACGCGTGTGACATTGGCGTAGAGATGCGCATTTCCAATTCACTTTGGCAGGTAATTCGGACATACACGTGCTGGACCAGATGCACAATGCCCAACCCAATGTATGTACTAAGGGATGGAAGTACAGCGAAATCTCCCAATAGGGAATACCTCCCAATTCCCCGGCAGACTCCCATAAGACTTAAAGGGGTACTCCGCACCCCTAGACATCTTATCCCCTATCCAAAGCATAGGGGATAAGATGTCAGTTCGCCGGGGTCCCGCTGCTGGGGACCCTGGTATCTCGGCTTCTGCACCCACCTGTATGGCTTCCACCTCACACCGGCAACGCTGGAGGCTTCGGATCCTGACCACAATGGCGTAAGAGCGTGATGTCACGCCCCGCCCCCTCAATGCAAGTCTATAGGAGGGGGTATGACTGACCACCCATAGACTTGTATTGAGGGGGCGGGGCGTGACGTCACATGGGGTGGAGTTGCGACGTCACGCTCTTCCACCATTGTGGTCAGGATCCGAAGCCTCCAGCGTTGCAGGTGTGAGTTGGAAGCCGTACAGGTGGGTGCAGCAGCTGGTATCCCGGGGGTCCCCAGCAACGGGACCTCCACGATCTGACGTCTTATCCCCTATCCTTTGGATAGGGGATAAGATGTCTAGGGGTGCAGAGCACCCCTTTAATGTATTTGCATCCTGGTTGGCCCAATAGGGGACAACCAGGCTCATGTGCTGGCCCTATCTTGTACACAGGGTCGTGGTACAGTCAGTACCCTAGTAAGGGGCCCAGGCAGTCCCCTGCAGCAGCCCCAGAAGACCTCAGTGGCCTCCTGAATTTTTATTTTTTTTTACTTTGAAACCTTCTGCTTATAAGGAATAAATTATATATTGATTCCCATATACAATATGTCTACTTTATGTTTCCATCATAAAGTTGACATGTTTTTACTTTTGGAAGACATCAGAGGGCTTCAAAGTTCAGCAGCAATTTTCCAACTTTACACAATTTTCTAAATCTGAAAATTTTCAGGGACCAGTTTAGTTTTGAAGTGGATTTGAGGGGCCTTCATATTAGAAATACCCCATTATAAAAAAAAAACTGCACCCTCAAAGTAGTCAAAATGACATTCAGAAAGTGTTAACCCTATAGGTGTTTCACAGGAATAGCAGAAAAGTGAACGAGAAAATTCAAAATCTTTATTTTTTTTACACTCGCATATTTTTTGTAGACCCAGTTTTTGAAATTTTACAAGGTGTAAAAGGAGAAAGTCCCTCAAAATATGTAACCCAATTTCTCTTGAGTAAGAGAATACCTCATATGTGTATGTCAAGTGCTCTGTGGGTGCACTACAAGACTCAGAAGGGAAGGAGCGACAGTGGGATTTTGGAGAGTGAATTTTTCTGAAATGGTTTTTGGGGGACATGTCACATTTAGGAAGCTCCTATGGTGCCAGAACAGCAAAAAAAAATCCCCACATAGCATATTTTTGAAACTACACCCCTTCAGGAACGTGACAAGGGGTACAATACTACTGTATGCTGCCCCCCATGCTAGAATCCGAGCTAATGGCCTACTTTCACATTCCTTTCCTCTAGGGCGAGGCACGCGTTAGTGGTGTCCCCTGTCCCCATTCCTCTTTGCTATTGCAATAGAACCCCTGGCGATTTTAATTAGGTCATCCCCTGATATCAAAGGATTTTGCAATGGAACCCTGGAGGAACGCATTGCCCTCTATGCAGACGACATGCTTCTCTTTTTGTTAATACATCACTCTCTCACCCCCTTAATGACCCTTATTGAATCTTTTGATGGCTACTCTGGCTTTACCATTAACTGGGATAAGTCTGCGCTTCTTCTTCTCGACCCCCCTCCCACCGTTGCCAGTGCTCGCTGGGGTTGCTCTCCCTGTAGTCTTCAGATTTAAGTATTTAGTAGAATGTCACCCCCAGCCCCTATGACTGTTAATCATCAATCTTGTTCCGTTACTATACCGCAGCTCCCAAAAAATAGTTACTTGGTGCAAGCTCCCCTTATCTATGGTGGGAAGGTCTAACTTAGTTAAAATGGTCCTTATGCCACAGTTTCTGTACATTCTCCATAATCATGTTTGGATTCCTATGAATTACTTTCTTAGGATTCAGGCTCTGTACAGAGAGCTTATTTGGAATGGTAGGTCAGCTAGAATCTGTCTTGAAATGCTACAGCGTGGCAAGGAGGAGGGCGGTTTGTCTATTCCAAACCTGTGGTTATATTTTCTGGCTTCACAGATCCAACAACTGAAGGGGTGGGCGCAATTCACTATGTGGCGTACATGCGATTTAATCTCAAAGCGCATAGGTGGTGTGACCCCTATCTGTTAGCAATGGCTGCGCAGACTTGCCCCCCGGACTTTCCGCCCCCCACCTTTTGTCCTTGTCGTAAGGTCTGGATGAAATTTAAGACTCATGCACTTTCCTGTCTTTGTAACATACTCTCCACTGTGGTACAATCCAGGTCTTTCTGAACTCTCCTCCCTGCCAGATGTTGCTTGCTGGATCGCTCGTGGGTTTCTGTACCTTTCTCAGGTGTATGATGGGCCGACATTGAAGTCATTTGCTCAGCTACAGGACGATTTTCATTTGCCACACTCCTTTTTTCTATCGCTGCCTGCAGCTACGACATGCCTTAGATACGCAGTCTCAGGCTTGTGACTTGACTGTCGGCTCATCGGTGGTGGTGAACGATTTATTTACTCAGGTTTCGACTAACGGTATTGTATAGAGACGTATTGTCCTCTTATCATGATGCCTACCCTTTGATGGTTAGGGGCAAATCGGAGGTGGATGTGGGTCCCTTATCGGATGAGCAATGGACGCAGATTTTAACCACGGCCCCGCGGCTTGCTGTCTCAGAGTGTCCCAAATTTTCTTACTGCTTCGAGTGTATCGCACTCCTGCATTTCTTCATAGGATCAGGGTATGGCCGGACTCCTGCCCTCGATGCTCTATGCTCGACACCCATTTGCTGCATGTGAAGTGGGACTGTGCTCCTCTTATGCCATTTTGGGACTATGTGGGGTGCTTGATCAGGAGAGTTTATGGATGCCCGTTTGCTATATCCACCATGACGTGTATCCAGGGCTATTTAGACGGATTGAACGAGGACAGTGGTAGGGATCGACCGATTATCGTTTTGGCCGATATTATCCGACATTAATGATCTTGGAAGTTATCGGTATCGGCAAATACCTTGCCGATAATCCGATAATGCCCCACTCAGACAGCCGCCCCGCACTGTATTACTTTACTTTCCGCTATGTTGCAATGGAAGGTTCAGAAAGGGGACTTGGGGGAGGGAAATAATTAATTTTTTTATTTTTTTTTGGGGGGGGAGATTTGTATGTTTTTTTAATACAAAACAGTTTAATAAAATTTTTTGATTTAAATAAAAAAGGGGTACAATGGGCTTTAAAACCAGTTTTTTTTTCACTAAAATGCATTTTTTTTTTCAATGTACCATTTTTACAAGAGGTAATAGGAAAAAAAGTCCCCCCCCCAAAAAATTTGTAGCCCCATTTCTTGAGTATGGAAATATCCCATATGTAGATGTAAAGTGCTCTGCGGGCGAACTGCAATGTTCAGAACAGTGTCGTTGAGCTTTTGGGGAGAGAATTTGTTTGGAATGGAAGTCGGGGGCCATGTGCATTTACAAAGCCCCTGTGGTGCCAGAACAGTGGACCCCCCCCCCCACCTGTGACCCCCATTTTGGAATCTACACACTTCACAGAATGTAACAAGTGCTGGAGTGAGCATTTACACCCCACAGATTTTTGACCGATCTTTGGAACAGTAGGCTGTGCAAATGAAAAATAAAAAATGTCATTTTCACGGACTACTGTTGTGCTGTTACAGTTAATATTCTCATTATTGTAGATGCAATTTACATAGTTAATTCTGTGACTTATGTACCATGTATTTTTCTATGGGTAGGTATGTGCTGCCACCTTCTGGCCTATTTTGGTAATGCTCTTGTTCCTCCTGTGAGCATGAATCATCATTTCCTTTGTATGTAAACTCCTCCCCTGCTCTTCCTGTACTTCCTGTGTCATGGCTGCTTGCATCTGCCACATGTAACAGGGACTCTTGTACTCCACATGATAAGCTAAGGAAAGCATCATCTTTTGACCGCATAATACTTAAATCCATTCATTCTGCTGTATTCCTGTTGTGTGATGTTCAGAATAAACCAGCTTTTGGATGAAACCAGTATTGGAGAGTTCAGCTATCTGAGGAGGATTGTCCGCAATAAACGTATCTGCTTATACAGGCCAGGCACAGAGGTCTCACAAGGGTTAGATCACTATCACAACAATCCGAGTCAGAATAACTGTTCACATGCGAGGGGGGGGGGGGGGGTCGGTGCATTGTTCCACTATGGGGGCTTTGCAAACAAACATGGCCTTCAATTTCAGGCACATTCTCTCTCCAAAAGCCCAATGGAGCTCCTTCTTTTCTGAGCATTGTAGTGCGCCTGCAGAGCACTTTAAATCCGCATATGGGATAAGAGATGGGGCTACAAATTTTCTTAAATTTTAACAAAAATTCGTCAAACTCCTGTGGGGTGTTAAGGCTCACTTTACCCTTTGTTACGTTCTGTGAGGGTTGTAGTTTCCAAAATGGGGTCACGTGTATTTTTTTGAATTTGTCAGAACCGCTGTAAAATCAGCCACCCCTGTGCAAATCACCAATTTAGGCCTCAAATGTACATGGTGGGATCACTCCTGAGCCCTGTTGTGCGCCCGCAAAGCATTTTATGTCCACATATGGGGTATTTCTGTACTCGGGAGAAATTGCGTTAAAAAAATGTTTTCCCTATTACCTCTTAAAATAAGTATGGGGCAACACCAGCATGTTAGTGTAAAAAAAAAATATAATTTTTTTTTTTTTTTTACAATAACGTCCTTGTGTAGACACCAACTTTTCCATAAGGGGTAAAATGCAGTATGCTTTGGGTCATTGGACAGTGCTTCACAGTGCAGATGGACAATGAGTTCTGAAGCATTTTGCTGAATATAAGCAGATAATATTGCCCGAAACACTTCAGAATTCATCCTGCTGCTTTTGTCAGCAGTCACTTCATCAATAAATACAAGAGTACAACTGGGAGAAGGGATACAGTCGGCACTGCTTATATGCCTGGAACATACACACACTCGTAGGGAAACTGACTTGTAGGTGTACAATACCAAAACAGCAATAGCATCAATTAATCCGGTGCTCAGTGAATAGAGGTTCAAAGTCCCATATTGTAATAGTAGAAAGAAACTCACTGCACTTGGTCTGGATGCATTTAAGTCTTTAATCCCGGTAGAGGTACATACAGGTGTCAGGAGGGGGAGAAGAGACGGGATGTCCGTTTCGCAGCTTCCACAGGTCCCTACCAGACAGAGTGCCGTGAGTTTCTTTCTACTAGTAAAATAAAAATGCAGTTCCATTGGCAGCCATACATGCCCACTATGCCATGACACTACCACCACCATGCTTCACTGATGACATGTACGCTTAGGATCATGTACCTTTCCTTCTCCATACTCTTCTTCCCATCACTCTGGTTGATCTTGGTCTCATCTGTCCATAGGATGTTGTTCCAGGACTGTGAAGGCTTTTTTACATCTTGTTTGGCAAACTCTAATCTGTCCTTACTGTTTTTGAGGCTCCCCAATGGTTTACATCTTGTGGTGAACCCTCTGTATTCACTTTGGTGAAGTCTTCTCTAGATTTTTGACTTTGGCACACATACACCTACGTCCTGGAGAGTGTTCTTCATCTGGCCAACTGTTGTGAAGGGGCTTTTCTTCACCAGGGAAAGAATTCTTTGGTCATCTACCACAGTTGTTTTCCTTGGTCTTCCGGGGCTTTTGGTGTTGAGCTCACCGGTGCGTTTCTTCTTTTTAAGAATGTTTCAAACAGTTGTTTTGGCCACGACTAATGTTTTGGCTATCTCCTCTGATGGGTTTGTTTTTTCAGCCGAATGATGGCTTGCTTCACTGATAGTGACAGCTCTTTGGATCCCATCTTGAGAGCAACAGATACCAAATGCAAATAGCACACTTGAAATGAACTCTGGACCTTTTATCTGCTCATTGGGATTGGGATAATGAGGGAATAACACACACCTGGCAATGGAACAGCTGGGAAGCCAATTGTCCCTTTACAAGTGGGAGGCACATATGCAAACTGTATTAATTCCTACACTGTTCACCTGATTTGTATGTTAATACCTTTAAATTAAAGATGACTATCTGCAGTTAACCCCTTAATGACCACGGACGTAAATGTCCTGGTTTGGCAGGACTTACCGCACCAGGACATACATTTACGTCATGTGTATGACCGCAAGCATCGGAAGGGTGCTCGAGTCATACACGGCAGGTTCCAGCTGCTAGCAGCAGCCGGGGACCCGCTCGTAATGGCCGTCATCCGCAATCGCGCGGATGTCCGCCATTGACCCCTCCGATGCCGTGATCAGTACAGATCACTGCATCTGCGGAATTGTGGCACTTTGATCGGATCGCCCGCAGCGCTGCCGCAGGGATCCGATCATCCAGCATGACAGCCGGAGGTCCCCTTACCTAGCTCCGGACATCTCTTGGTCTTCTGGTCTGCTTGATCGAAGATCACCGATAATACTGAGCAGTGCTATGTCCTATGCATAGCACTGCACAGTATTAGCAATCAAAGGATTGCTATAGATAGTTCCCTATGGGGACATAAAGTGTAAATAAAATTTAAAAAAAGTTAAAAAATGTAAAAACTAAGTGAGAAATCCCCTCCCCCCCCCCCCCCCATAAAAATGACAATTGTCCTTTTTTCCCATTTTACCCCCAAAAAGCGTAAATATATATTTTTTAATAAACATATTTGGTATTGCCGCGTGCTTAAATGTCTGAACTATCAAAATATAATGTTAATGATCCCGTGCGGTGAATGGCGTAAACGTAAAAAAATTAAAAAGTCCAAAAATGCTGCTTTTTTTTTGGTCACATTTTATAAAAAAGATCTAAAAGTTTTAGATATGCAAATGTGGTATCTAAAAAAAAAGTAGATGGCGCAAAAAATGAGCCCTCATACCGCCCTATATACAGAAAAATGAAAGTTATAGGTGGTCAAAATAGGGAGATTTTAGATTACTGATTTTGTACAAAAAGTTAAATTTTTTTTTTTTTCATCGGTACAAAAATATAAATATCATTTTAATCGTATTGACCCACAGAATAAAGAACACGTGTCATATTTACCGTAAATTGTACAGTGTGAAAACCAAACCCTCCAAAATGTGCAAAATTTTGGTTTTCATTTAAATTTCCTCCCTAAAAATATTTTTTTTTGGGTTCGCCGTACATTTTATGGTAAAATGAGAGGATTCATTACAAAGTACAATTGGTCACGCAAAAAAACAAGCCCTTATATGGGTCTTTAGATGGAAATATAAAAGTTAGGGATTTTAGAAGGTGAGGAGGAATAAACAGAAAACGCAAAAATAAAATTGACCTGGTCCTTAAGGTGAAAATGGGCTTGGTCATTAAGGGGTTAAAGCACATCTTGTTCGTTTCACTTCAAATCCATTGTGGTGGTGTATAGAGTCAAAAATGTTAGAATTGTCGCAGTCCCAATATTTATGGACCTGACTGTAGCTACGCCTTGTCTGCATTCCAAGACACCCGCACCAGTGATGGCAAGTTGGTAATAGCTTTGTCTTTATCCTGCTAAGCAGTGGTCTACAATATTAGCCTCCCCAGTTTTAAACCACAGCGCCTATTATTCTCCAGTGTTGAAGCCATGATTGACTTTTTAGTTGTACATTAGCTGTAGAGCCGCATGTTGGCGAATCACTGCTCTTGAAAAAACAAATGTTGGCTTTGTCATTTTCAAGGCTGTGTATTGTTTTCTTGGTATGTTTCTTACTAACTGGATATTTGCTTTCAGAGATGAACTCAAGCGTCACTATAACCTTGGGGAGTATTGGATTGAGGTGGAGATGGAAGATCTGGCTAGTTTTGATGAGGACCTTGCAGACTATCTATATAAGCAGCCCACAGAACACCTTCAGCTGGTAATGTCATATGTACAACAAACCTTCTAAGTACTGTTTGCCACCAGCAGCGGCTCTCGTATATTTCAGTCTTAATATTCTTTCCATGATATCCTGATTAAAGAAAAAGCTTTGCAATCTTACATAGTTACATAGTTAGTACGGTCGAAAAAAGACATATGTCCATCAAGTTCAACCAGGGAATTGAAGGGTAGGGGTGTGGCGCGATATTGGGGAAGGGATGGGATTTTATATTTCTTCATAAGCATTAATTTTATTTTGTTCCAGGAATGTATCTAATCCTGTTTTAAAGCTGTTAATTTTTCCTGCTATGACCAGTTCCTGAGGTAGACTGTTCCATAAGTTTACAGTTCTCATGGTAAAGAAGGCGTGTCGCCCCTTCAGACTAAACTTTTTCTTCTCCAGACGGGAGTGCCCCCTCGTCCTTTGGGGGGGGTGGGGGGGGGTTTAACCTGGAACAGTTTTACTCCATATTTTTTGTATGGGCTATTAATATACTTATATACATTTATCATATCCCCCCTTAAACGTCTCTTCTCAAGACTAAACAATTGTAACTCCTTTAACCTCTTCCCGACCCATGACATACATGTATATGTCATGGGTCGGCTCCCATTCTATAACGTGGGGCCACGGTGTTGACCCTCGTCATAGCGGGTCGGGCCCGTCACCTAGCAACAGCCGGGACCCGTGGCTAATAGCGCACGGCAGTGATCGCAGTGCCGCGCGCTATTAACCCTTTAGACGCGGCATTCAAAGTTGAATGCCGCGTCTAAAGTGAAAGTAAACTAATGCCGGTTAGCTCAAGGAGCTGCTCGGGATAGCCGTGGCAAAATCGCGGTATCCCGAACAGCTTACATGACAGCCGGAGGGTCCCTACCTACCTCCATGCTGTCCGATCGCCGAATGACTGCTCAGTGCCTGAGATCCAGGCATGAACAGTCAAGCGCGAGAATCATCGATCACTGGTGTCCTATGAGAAACCAGTGATCAATGTAAAAGATCAGTGTGTGCAGTGTTATAGGTCCCTAAGGGAGCTATAACACTGCAAAAAAAAGTGAAAAAAAAGTGAATAAAGATAATTTATCCCCTTCCCTAATAAGTTTGAATCACCCCCCCTTTTCCTATTTAAAAAAACTGTGTAAAAATAAACATGTGGTATCTTCGCGTGCGGAAATGTCCGAATTATAAAAATATATCATTAATTAAACCGTACGGTCAATGGCGTATGCGCAAAAAAACTTCCAAAGTCCAAAATAGTGCATTTTTGGTCACTTTTTATATCATGAAAAAATGAATAAAAAGCGATCAAAAAGTCCGATCTTTACAAAAATGGTACTGCTAAAAACTTTAGATCACGACGCAAAAAATGAGTCCCCATACCGCCCCATACGCTGAAAAATAAAAGTTATAGGGGTCAGAAGATGACCTTTTTAAACGTATAAATTTTCCTGCATGTAGTTATGATTTTTTTCCAGAAGTACAATAAAAACAAACCTATATAGTAGGGTATTTAACCGTATGGACCTACAGAATAAAGAGTAATTTTTACCGAAAAGTTTACTGCGTAGAAACGGAAGCCCCCAAAAGTTACAAAATTGTGTTTTTTCTTCAATTTTGTTGCACAATGAATTTTTTTTTCCGTTTCTCTGTAGATTTTTGGGTAAAATGACAGACGTCATTACAAAGTAGAATTGGTGGCGCAAAAAATAAGCCATCATATGGATTTTTTGGTGCAAAATTGAAAGAGTTATGGTTTTTTAAAGGTAAGGAGGAAAAAAACGAAAGTGCAAAAATGGAAAAACCCTGGATCATGAAGCTCCTCATAGCTAAGATGTTCCATGCCCCATATTAGTTTAGTCGCGCGTCTCTGCACCCTTTCCAGCTCCAGTGTCCCTTTTATGGACTGGTGCCCAAAACTGAACAGCATATTCCAGGTGGGGCCGTACCAATGCTTTATAAAGGGGGAGTATTATGTCCCTGTCCCTCGAGTCCATGCCTCTTTTTATACATTAACCAAAGATATGTGACCAAAGTAGCTTTTCAATTTGAAAAGTAAATTGCGTTTGGTGCGTAACACTTTAGTACAACCTCCTATCAAATAAATGCACCAGACGTAGAAATATAAATAAAATAACAAGCTTTATTAAACATATATAATAATTAGATAAAAGACATGAATAATGAGAATCAGCAATAGCCAGAAAAAATGTGCAATGATCAAATAAAGAGTATTCTTTGGAGTTTGCCATTACCAGTTAAACACATTCAGCAGAATAATTGCTGCCACACTATGTACACATGGAGAAGGCAAACACAAAATGAATAATAAGAGCAGAGACAACGTGTGCAAGTGGTCTAATGGTGCACTGTGGGAGCTTGAAGAAACCTAGAGACAAAAGTGTATTGGTATGAGACCTGAAGAAATCAACAGGTACATCCATAGCAACATCACTGAAAAGGTACACCAGCCCACGGAAGGGAAGAAAAGATAAACAAGCTGCCACAGTGCATCCGGAGTCACCACGTTATACTCACAGAAGAGATCACACACAACCCCTACGCCGTTTCGCTACCTGCTTCGTCAGACGAAAAAAAGCTCACACTGAAAATAAAATGCACACCATAATATCTAATGCAATAGCTTTATTACAAATTACAAAAGTCGAGTTACAAGTTTAAAACCATTAAAAAGGTTCTCTGAAGAGCCACAACACCGCCTCAGAGCAGGGCCATGACCTCCTGCTCTGAGTAAATGACCCCGTCCTACTGGTAACCAAATGACAATCAGTGTCGAGTGTTGTGGACACCCCTGAGGAAGTCGCTTGAGACGGAACACGTGGGGTTCTTTGACCCCGTCCTCTGTTGTAGCACCTGTGTCGTTGATCTCTGTGGATTGTAGCTGTGTTATTGTGGTATTGTATAAGACAGCATTGCTCGAGTATAGTATTGTTTGCATTATTGTTGTGATATAGGAATACATTATCATAGGAGTGCTTGCTCTGTCTATGTATGTACCTGCATGTTTATAGCCACATGGAGTCGACACTGTCATTTGATTACCAGTAGGACGGGGTCATTTACTCAGAGCAGGTGGTCATGGCCCTGCTCTGAGGCGGTGTTGTGGCTCTTCAGAGAGCCTTTTTAATGGTTTTAAACTTGTAACTCGACTGTTTTGTAATTTGTAATAAAGCTATTGCATTAGATATTATGGTGTGCATTCTATTTTCAGTGTGAGCTTTTTTTCTTTTGGATAGTATTGTTTGTTACACTGAATTGCACCCATCCTTACACGATATTATAGTGAGCCCCCCGTATCTTTCTATTACCGCCCAGCATCCTGTCAGCCCGATCCGCGATGTGCCGAACTCGTGCGCCAGGCAGACAACACACTGTTCTGCGATCCCACTCATGGTGTTCTTTATTTTTTTTGTAGCTGGAGGAGGCTGCCCAGGAGGTAGCAGATGAGGTCACCCGTCCACGTCCTGCAGGTGAAGAAACTGTGCAAGAAATCCAGGTCATGCTGCGTTCTGATGCCAATTCTGCCAACATTCGCAGTCTGAAGGTATGTCCCATGCTGCTTGTGGGTTAATGATATACTGTGAATCGAAGTCACAATCACGCCTTCAGTTGCTTACTCCTTAATGTAATTTTCTCTCTAAAACCTTAAAGGGGTTATCCACCATAAGGTGATTTTAGTATGTACCTGGCAGGCAGTAATGGACATGCTTAGGAAGGATCTGCGCTTGTCTTGGGGCTAAATGACTGTTGCGAGATTACCATAACACTGTCTCTTCCCCCCCCCCCCCCCCCAAATGAAGAGCCACCGAGAAAAGGTGTTTTTATTTTATTTAAATTTTTTGTACTCTCCATAAAATCTCTCTCGTAACCTTCATTGGGGGGACACCGCATCCACCCGTTTCTTGGTCCGTATTTAATTTTCCGGATCTTTTTTTTTTTTTTTTTTTTTTTTTTTTTTAATCCGGGATTTCTTTCTGGGGTCCTTCGAAAATATTTCTTGGCTTTGTGACAAAACTGTACCTCACTTCCAGTGGGCAGGTATATCCCGCCAGGGGGGAGCCAACTTTTTTCCCTAGTGTCAGCGCCTCCTAGTGGCAAGAGCATATACCCATCAGTGTAGGTCCCCCCCCCCCCCCCCCCCCCCCCAATGAAGGCTATGAGGGAGATTTTACAGTGAGTACAAAAAAATCTCCTTATTTGCCTAATTTATATTTGTGTCGAGGAAGGATCCTGGATTTGAAATATTGCGGTGTAATCTGTACACTGGAAACCTAAAGTGACAAATCAAACAATCTCTAATGTATGGGGCGGTTTCCCAACTTTCTTTATAGCAGATATAGGGTGGTGAGGAGGATAAAACAGTTGTAGTTCAATATACCTTATTCTTTGGATGAGAGTGCCTGCCACCAAGGGTGTCTGGCAACTGCTCATGTCTCTCTTCCTATGGCAGTGTTTCCCAACCAGGGTGCCTCCAGCTGTTGCAAAACTAAAACTCCCAGCATGCCCAGACAGCCAACGGCTGTCTGGGCATTCTGGCAGTTTTAGTTTTGCAACAGCTGGAGGCACCCTGGTTGGGAAACGCTGTCCTATGGAGATCACATGCCTGTTTGGCCAAAGAGGTCAGTAGGATCTAATATGTATGGCCCGGTTTACTGTAGTTTTTCATTTATTTTTTTTTACAGTCAGAGCAGATGTCTCACCTTGTGAAGATCCCTGGTATTATTATTGCTGCTACAGCCGTGAGGGCCAAAGCCATAAAGATCTCAATACAATGCCGCAGCTGCAGAAACACCATCAGCAACATTCCTGTGCGGCCAGGCTTGGAGGGTTATGCCATGCCACGAAAGTGCAACACGTACGTTCATCAAACATTTCCTTGTACTTTATGTATCACTCTGCGCACAGGTCCTTGGACTCAAATTTTTTTATCTCCCACAGGGAGCAGGCAGGTCGACCAAAGTGTCCCCTAGATCCATACTACATTATACCTGACAAATGTAAATGTGTGGATTTTCAGACACTAAAGCTTCAGGAGTCTCCAGATGCTGTGCCACATGGGGAGATGCCCCGACATATGCAATTGTACTGTGACAGGTAATGTTGCTCCTCCTTGGTTACGTTACACTGTTTGCCATAGTAATAAATTGTCTTTTTTGTTTGTTTTTTAAACTTTGAGTAATTTCAGTGAAAACTTTCAAAATTTCTTTAGGTATCTCTGTGACAAGGTTGTTCCAGGAAATAGAGTGACTATTATGGGTATTTATTCAATTCGCAAAAGTGGAAAAACATCCACCAAAGGCCGTGACAGAGTAGGAGTGGGTATTCGAAGCTCCTATATCCGTGTTGTTGGAATACAAGTAGATACAGAAGGCACAGGTGAGTTGTATTGAACGGTTTACAAAGTTAAGGCCCTAGTATATTGCAGTGTTTCATAACCAGGGTACCTCCAGCTGTGGCCAAACTACAACTCCCAGCATGCCTGGACTGCCTTTGGCTGTTCAGGCATGCTGGGAGTTGTAATTTGGCCACCGCTGGAGGCACCCTGATTGGAAAACACTGATATATTGTAATGTCTTAAAACATAATTTATTTATATTTTTGAGGGGTTTGGCCTTTCAAATCTTTTGCCTCTTGCCTTTGCAGGAAGGAGTGCAGTAGGCGCTGTGACTCCACAAGAAGAGGAGGAATTCAGGCGTCTTGCTTCCAAACCTGATATTTATGAAACAATTGCTAAAAGTATTGCCCCATCAATTTATGGCAGTAATGACATCAAAAAGGCTATTGCATGTCTGCTCTTTGGTGGATCCCGTAAAAGGTGAGCTTCAGCATTAACCCCTTAACTACGCAGGATGTATATTTACATCCTGCGCTGGCTCCCGCGATATAACGCAGTGACCTCGGGTCTGTTCCGGTGGCCATCAACGGCCAGGACCCGTGGCTATTACCGGACATCACTGATTGCGGTTATGCCCGGTATTAACCCTTCAGAAAGAAGAAACTTACTGGCTGCTAAGTGAGGCTGAATGGGACCACCACGGTGAAACCGCGCTGTCCCGATCAGCTGTACGGCCATGAGGAGGGTCCCTACCTGCCTCCCCGCTGTCCGATTGCTGAATGACTGCTCCATGCCTGAGTACCAGGCAGGAGCTGTTGAGCAGTGATAACACTGATCAATTCTACGCGATTACATAGCAGTGATCAGTGTAGGAAATAAGTTTGTGCAATGTTAGTTCTCTATGGGGGCTATAACATTGCAAAAAAGTGCAAATTGTTAAATTTGATTTAACCCCTTTTCACATAAAAAAAACTATGTAAATAAATATATAAACATGTGGTAGTGCTGGTAATGACAAATATGAACTTAGGAATCAATATGGCGAAAGCCAAGAAAATCTCAAAGGAGCGGACTCCTTCTTTAAAGGCAAAGCACAGTGTAACTGTGCAAACAGGAGACAAAATGTCCAAATATGAGACAACCCAGGAATGCAGAAGAATAAAGAGAAAAGGGGGGGAGAGAGAAAGAGCAAAAGAAAAGGGAGAGGGTGGGTGAGGCCCACAAAACGTACGAAGACACCAGATATGACAGGGACAGGAATGGTAGGGTATCATTTTAATCGTATGGATCTACAGAAGTGTCATTTTTTTTTTTTTTACAAAAAAATGCACTGCATTGTCGCACAATGATTTTTTTATTCTTTCGCTGTAGATTTTTTGGTAAAATGACTGATGTCATTACAAAGTAGAATTGGTGGCGCAAAAAATAAGCCATTATATGGATTTTTAGGTAGAAAATTGAGTTATAATTTTTATAGGTAAAGAGGAAAAAAAATGCAAAACCTGAAACGCTGAGTCCTTAAGGGGTTAAGAATGAAATGTTGCTGTAGTTAAATGGCTGTAAATTGAAGCTGAGTTAGGTGGCAACTTGTGATGTTGGGTACAGAGGATTTACAGCCTTTGCATTGGCTTGTTCTCACATGCAGGGAATGCTCCTTATATTACTGGGTAATCTTTTATTTAGGCTTCCTGATGGATTAACTCGTAGAGGAGACATTAACCTGCTAATGCTGGGAGACCCTGGTACTGCCAAGTCTCAGCTCCTGAAGTTTGTGGAGAGGTGCTCACCCATCGGGGTAAGAGTTTTGTCCCTCATTAATGACTGAATATTGTATTTTTCATGCATTACATATACCACTATAGAACAGTCATATCTGCTGCTAATGTAACTTCCTTTGTAGGTCTACACATCTGGTAAGGGTAGCAGTGCTGCTGGTTTGACGGCTTCAGTCATGCGAGATCCTATATCTCGTAACTTTATTATGGAGGGTGGTGCCATGGTGTTGGCAGATGGAGGAGTCGTTTGCATTGATGAATTTGATAAGGTAACTATATAGTAATTGAGAAAATACTAAGTGTGTATATATAATTGCAGTTTATTCTAACTAATGTATTCAAGTAAATGGGATCTAAAAAAAAAAAAATTCTGCAGTAAGTTACGTTTTCAGTACGTCTGTATATGCTAAGTGCAGGAATTAAGATGGACTTTAAAGGGGTAGCCATCACGCCCCTTCCATAGACATGAGGGGGGGCATGGTGTGACAATGCAACCACGGCCTCCTGAGCCCAGTGCTCTAAACATCATGTTTGAATGCTGGGTGCTTGCCCAGAGATCGGACGGTCCCAACGACTGTACCCCTGCAATCAGACATCTTATTGCCTATCCTTTGGGTAGTGGTTAAGCTATCTAGAAACGGAGTACCCCTTTAATGTATTCAGTGACACAAAGTGTTAAATTAACAAATGTAACTTTCAGATGCGAGAGGATGATAGAGTGGCAATCCATGAGGCAATGGAGCAGCAGACCATTTCGATAGCAAAAGCTGGCATCACAACCACCCTGAACTCTCGCTGCTCAGTGCTTGCAGCTGCCAATTCAGTGTACGGAAGATGGGATGACACCAAGGGGGAGGAGAATATTGACTTCATGCCCACTATTCTATCAAGATTTGACATGATCTTCATTGTAAAGGATGAACACAATGAGCAGCGAGATATGGTAAGATTCTTAGATCATCCCTCACACTGTCCCCAGGCTTTACAATTCATCTAGATTGCAATGTACAGGCACATGGCTAAGGGGATTTTAAAGTAATGTCAAAAGTTTTGATTGTTAGGTGGTCTGCACGCTTGTCCTCCCACTCTCTGTGACCAAAATAGTCACCTGACAAAGCCAGGAAGAACATGTTAAGTACACGCCTCTTTCAAACCTTTTGGAATGTTTCTGACATATCAAGTTTAGTTTTTACAAACAGAGGCTGTCTTGTAAACTACCGTGTGTATGTATGTGTGTGTGTGTGTGTGTGTGTGTGTGTGTATATATGTAAATATATAAATAAATAAATTTAAATAATATAATTTTTTTTTTTTTTTTTTTTTACATCCTGTTTAGATCCTCGCCAAGCATGTGATGAATGTACATCTTAGTGCACGGACACAAACTCAGTCTGTAGAGGGGGAGGTGGACCTTAACACACTCAAGAAATACATTGCATATTGCAGAGTGTAAGTAAAGTCCGCTCATTTCACAATGTCATGCAGGTGAAATTTGAGACTGTTTTTCAATAAATTTTTTAAATTTTTCTATTGATGCAGTAAATGTGGACCCCGCCTTTCAGTGGAAGCAGCAGAGAAGCTTAAAAATCGTTATGTCCTCATGCGTAGCGGTGCCCGAGAACATGAGCGGGAGAGCGAGAAGAGATCCAGTATCCCTATAACGGTCAGGTATGGATATTACAAACGATTGGATTATACATCTTCGACTGCTCGTAGGCATAGTTTTATTTTTCAGCTACAGGACAGCAGAAGACCAATTTTTTTTTTTTAATAGGGGCCTGCATCTTAATAAACTTGGTTCATTGTAGTACCTAATACTTAGTGTTTGTTGTGCTACTAAAAACAGGTCCCAACTGGTCCAATGCCATCAAACCAGCACAAGGAAATGTTTGTTTCTTGGTGGTTTGTGTACCTAATACTTAAGTTTAAGAAACATATGAAATGCCAGACTTAATCTCCTCCCTAAAGATTTGTCTGCATGAATATACAGTGGCATTGATTTAAAGCAGGCTGTGCAGAAGTGGCATGGAAGACCTAATGCCCCTTTTTTCAGCTGTAAACAGTTAATGCAGAATTTCCGCACATCCGCAGCAATTCAACATTCATTTGGGTGGTTTCTGGCTTGTGCGGAATCTGCATGCGGAAATTCAGAAGTGTTAATGGAATTGTAGAATTCTATTAAGCTTTAATTTTTGGAATTGTGCATCTGCCATGTGAATAGACCCTTAGGGCTGTAGTCTGTCTTTCAAGTCTGGGAAATGGAATTCTTGTATGCATGTTTTTATTTTAAATTTTTTTTTTCAAAGACTGGTGGCATTGTACTAGTCAATGTCCTTCAGATTGTTGATAGCTGGTGTAAGGTTTGGACAGTCAAAAGCATAAAACGAAGTGTGATTAGTTATAGGATGTGTTTTCAAGATTGAATGGGTATATTCTTTAGATAGGTCTAAACTTCTATTGAAACTTTTGACATGTCACTGTATATTTAGAGAGAGACCGGTACATTTTAGGTATTTTCTCATGACAGATTAGTGTTAGTCATTAAAAGCTTGACATGTCTATCAGACCTTTCAAAAGTTGTTCACACAGGCTGAGAGGTGATGGACATGTCGAGTTGTTTTTAATGACTGCTTTAAGAGTTTAATTTACAAAGTCTAATGCATTTTCAGACAACTGGAAGCCGTTGTCCGGATTTCAGAATCTCTTAGCAAGATGAAATTACAGCCATTTTCCACAGAAACAGATATAGATGAGGCTCTGCGCTTGTTCCAAGTGTCTACTCTGGATGCTGCCATGTCAGGAAGTCTCTCTGGTGAGTATAACAGAAACAAGTTACAGATGAAGTTCCACTGCAGTTGTGAGCGCCATGCATAATACTATTTAAATGTATTCCTTTCAGGAGTGGAAGGATTCACCACACAAGAAGATCAAGAAATGCTCTCTCGCATTGAGAAGCAGATGAAGAGGAGGTTTGCAATTGGCTCCCAGGTTTCTGAACACAGCATCATCCAAGATTTTCTTAAACAGGTGAGAATGATAAAGATACAGGATGGGATTTTTACTTGTACCTGGATAAACTTCTTTCAGTATGTGTGAATGTACTCTAAAAGCTAAACTCATAGGAGGGTTTACTACTGTATTGATGCCTCTTTTAGTATAAAGAAAATCTCACAAGTTAGTATTGAGCTGACATACAGGGCAGTCACCGGAAGTTTTAATGCAATGGACTCAACGCTGAAAATAAACCCTTTTGGCTTTTCTCTAATATAGTAGTGGATATAGTAGCCAACTTATGTGCTTGTATCTGTCAATAAATGTGTTTGGGCAAGGTTGATAAGTTAATGTCTTGATTTTGTTTCCAGAAATACCCTGAACATGCAATTCACAAGGTCCTGCATCTTATGATGAGACGTGGTGAGATTCAGCATCGCCTTCAGCGTAAAGTTCTATTCCGCATAAAATAAGACAAGAAATGCACGAGGACCCTGCACCATGGAATACTTACTGGACAGCTCTTCGGTGTAGCACTATTGAAGTTGAGTACCTTCATTCTAAATGGACATTGATAGATCCCTCAGCAGGAATATGTATATACGCTTAAAGCCAGCTGAAAAATCTGTAGGTCGAAATATTTCTGTATATAATTGACCCATCGAAGGAGTAAGGTGACAATGTTTGGAGTTAACGTTAGATCATTGATATCTTATAAGTAAAATGCTCCTGCTTCTAAAGTATCTTAAAGGCTAGTTATGCTTTATAATTCATTTTAAGCCTATGCATAAGATGTTACATGAGCAGAAAAAAATAAATAAAAATTTTTATATTCAGATGACTTGGTAGGTGTTGTCTGTAAATTGAAGTTAATGGAGTATGGTTTTCAGAGAGGACACTGCATGGTCACCTGAAGTTTCGTTTAGGATAGTTAAGCCAAAATTGACTTTTAAAGGAACTCCTGTAAGCTAAGGACTGAGTGTCAATGAAAGAACAATATTTTACTATGAAATATACACTGGGGAACGCTTTAAAAGTACTAGAAGATTCTGTGTGACAGGTAAAGGAAGATGGGTACAACTATAATGCCAAGTTCTAAAGGCATTTTAAGCTTGATTTGTTGGTTTCATATGAAGTTAAAGGGGAAACTCCGGTTGAAACAAGTAGAAAACAAATGTTTTCAAATCAACTGGTGCCTGAAAGTTGAACAGATTTGTAAATTGCTTCTATTAAATTTCTGACAACTGTGTTCTCTGCGGACACCCCTGTCCGTGTCAGGAACTGTCAAGATTAGAATCATATCCCCATAGAAAACCTCTCCTGCTCTGGACAGTTCCTGACAAGGACAGAGGTGTCAGCAGAGAACACTGGGGTCAGAATGGAAAGAACTTCAGAAATTTTTCAGTATATCTGTAGTATAAAGCAGCTAAGTACTGGAAGGATTAAGATTTTTAACCTGAGTTGAAGACTCGCGCCCCCCCCCCCCCCCCCCCCCCCCCCCACCGTTCCCCTTTAAAGGGCTTGGGAACATCCCTTGAGGGGCTTTTATATTTTCCAGGTCTTTACACGTACATTTACCACAGCTGGTGAGAACCCTAGTGTCTAAACCAGGGTGCCTCCAGCTGTTGCAAAACTACAACTCCCAGAATGCTCGGAAAGCTGTTGGCTGTCCGGCCAAGCTGGAGGTTGAAGTTTTGCAACATCTGGAGGGCCACAGTTTGACACCTGCTTTAGGGTCTATTTACATGAACAGTATCCTGTGCAGATTTAAAGGAGTTATCTAATTTTCTAAATCAACTGGTGCCAGAAAGTTAAACAGATTTGTAAATTACTTCAATTAAAAAGATCTTTACCCTTCCAGTACTTTTTAGCAGCTGTATGTTTCTTTTGAATTTCTTTTTAGTCTTGTTCCCAGTGCTCTCTGCTGACACCTCTGTCCGTGTCAGGAACTGTCCGAAGCAGGAGAAAATCCCTTTGGCAAACTTATGCTGCTCTGGACAGTGTCAGAGGTGTAAGCAGAGAGCACTGTGGAAAAGACAAAAGAAAAGAATCTTCTGTAGCATACAGCTGCTAAAAAATACTGGAAGGGTGAAGATCTTTTTAATAGAGGTCATTTACAAATCTGTTTATCTTTCTGCCACTAGTTGATTTAGAAATTTTTTTTTAAAGTTCTGTTCAGTAACTTGGTTTACATGGAAATCTGTAGCTTCAAATCTTCTGCGCAGGACAGTGTAAATACACCCTAAGGCTCTATTCACACTCAGTATTCTGTGCATATTTGATTAAACTTGCATTGAAATCCTGTGTGACACAAGTGCAGGATACTGTGTGTGAATGCACCATTAGGGTATGTTCACAAACATATGTTGTGCTGCAAATCTGTTTTTAGCAGATTTTTCTACCCATTGAAGTCAACAGACAGCAAAAATACGCATGTGTGAATGTGTACCCTTAGGGGCGTATTC
The DNA here is from genome assembly GCF_029499605.1 of Hyla sarda. Taxonomy (NCBI): domain Eukaryota; kingdom Metazoa; phylum Chordata; class Amphibia; order Anura; family Hylidae; genus Hyla; species Hyla sarda. The sequence goes on along the minus strand of NC_079196.1, from coordinate 175,479,542 downwards.
ACACGTACCTGCGCATATTTGATGTAGAAGGTATTCAACAATTCAGTTTACATTGAAATCTGCAGCATCAAATATGCACACAGGATACTGTACATGTGAATACATCCTTTAAAACTTCTCTTCAGGGAAACTGAGGAGTCTAGTCCAGCCACTGAGCAACAAACTTACATTATCCTTCATGCGCAAAACTGGGAGGAACTGGCGTCAGAGGTAATGAACTCCTGGCATTTACCAACCCCAGACTCCTCCCATTAGAGACCAGATACAGAAGCAGAATCGTTCAATCCTAGAACACATTTCCATTGCTCCAGAGTCCAGTGGCGGTGTGCTTTACACCACTCAATCTGACACTTGTCATTGTTTGCACACCTGCTCAGCCAAAAAACACGCCATGAAGTTCCTGGCAGCGCACAGTTATGGCGTCAGCATTAACTGCGCCCCTGCTCAGTACAAAATAAGCATGTTATTTGTATAGCTGCTATAAAACTGAACACAGCTTATATATTACTATTCTCTATACTTACTAAAAAGCAAAACCCAACCCACATTCTTGTATTTTATTAAATGACAATTTATTGGATGGTGTAAACTTTTTGCCCATGAGAAGATTCCGTAACTGCGCTTCGCTGTTGTACATTTATAGCAGCAGCAACAACTGTAACCCTTAAGGAACCCTCGAGGTCCATAACTGCATGACAGAGGGCGCCAAGTCAGGCACATTGGTTTATAAAGCTACCTCCATCTTCCCCATAAAAGGCACCTCTCCTCTGTTCATTGGGACATTCATAGCTTAACATGTACACAGGTATTACTAGAACTGTGCCAATAGTTCCTAAACCTTTCGCATCTGCAAGTTGAACAGGATCTGGTGGCAGTGAGAAATGATCCGCATCTATACAATTTAAAAAGCATAAAAGGAATAGTTGTCAGGTTTTCCATAAAAATGCCAAGTGAGGGCAATAGTCAACTTGGCTGTCACCTGAGAACAAGGCAACTGCAATGGGTCACCTCTTATACTATTACAGTATCTTCCACGTATTAATTCCAGCGCAATTCACAAAGGAGTTCTCCAGTATTAGGGCTTCCAGACATTTAAAGTGAACTGCTCTATAAAGTCTTTAAAAGCAGTGTTTCGCAACCAGTGTGCCTCTAGTTTTAAAACTACAACTCCAAACATGCCTGCCTGGACAGCCAAAGGGAGTTGTAGTTCAGCAACAGCTGGAGTTACACTAGTATAGGACTGAAGCAGCAACATAACCTATACAGGTAAAGACATTCTGGTATAAGACTCACTGGCGACCTCAGTTATTGCTGGTCTACAAGCAGCTATAATGGAGGATTCCTTTAAATAAAAATAAAAAACTTCAGTGATGCCCCCAATGAGTTTGTGGCCAGTGATCTTTAACATTCAGACCATACTTGGTATAAAATTATAAAAAGATTACCCCTGGCATTTCACCGCCAAAATGTTTAACGTTTACATGCACGAAAAGTTAAAAAAACATCATTGGACGAACACTCATTTTCATCTACTTTTGCTAACATGCCACACGATAAAATAAAAATCCATAATTAAAATAAAACCTGGATTGGCACTAAGTTGTTGTTTTTGCTATAGTCCTAAGATATGGGATAAAGTGTAACATATTCTCGGAGGGTCGCTAAATAAACACATGTAAGGCTGGGTTCACACCACGTTTTTGTAATACAGTTCCCGTATCAGGTTTTTGATTAGTCAGGTTTTGAGGAATCTTTAACAAAATGTGTGTAAAAATTAATCCATAAGGTTTGAAAAATGATGTCTGGTTGCATCCATTTAAGAGAAAAAAAATGTATGTTAACTTTTCACTCCATTATGAATAAAATTTCACTTGTTTGATTGGAAATCTAAGAAAAACCTGTGCAAAGTCAAAAACTGTATGCATATACCATTCTGTATGCTTCCCATTGACTCCCATGTTAAAAAAAATAAAAATAATAAAAAAAAGCTTCAATACGGCTTTTCACCCGGACCAAAAAACTGGTAGTTTACTGTTTTGGGTACAGGGGGATTATAGGATTTTCAATACGGTTCCTTACAGTTTTCAAATTGAAAACTTATACGAGAAATGTATTGCAAAAATGTGGTGTGAACCAAGCCTAAGATGCCCATCCTGAAGGCCTATACCAGCCCCCCGAACTAAAAATAAAATACATAGTTATCTGCTGTAGGACTGGTAGCTTTCCGGGCATGCTCAGAAGCTTCTCCTTGTACTCAGGAACCAGCCATGAAAATAGACCTACAAATAAGAAATAAAAGTTCTCTAAAACTGCCCGGGATAAAACTGGTTGTGTCCATAAGGAATAACAGCTGCTATTATCAGACATCACAGGAGCGCCACCTTTCCTGAGAGTCAGATGAATAACTCCTTCATGTAAACTGGCAGAAACATATCCCAATGATTTCTGCATGGCAGGGATTTCTACAGCGTCACGTCTCAAATCTTGTGGCAGGGGATTTGCTCCTTGATAACCTGTGGTGCTGGTGTCTTCACCCCTTAAAGACCATAACCCATCCATAGTAAGCTCTTATGTGCAGCTAGTGGATTTCAATGTGGACCTGAAAGAATGAAAAAAAATTGATTAAAATTACATGTATTGTGACATGTGTAGAGTTGAATTCCATCAATTGTTATAGGAATAGTCTGGTACAGCCTATTCTATCCTGCCCGGTCTGCAAAAGAAGCAAAAATAAACTTTCACTTACCTTCCCTACATCCCCCGGAGCTCTGCTACAGCTGATCGGTCGGCCGGGCTGTCTGCTTCATACGGCTCTTCAGCCTATCACCGGCCGAGGCGGGACATTGCTGCTGAGGCGAACCGATCAGCTGTAGCGGAGCTCTGGGGGAACGTAGGGAAGTAAGTGAGTTCATTTTATTTTTTTGCAGCTCGGGCAGAATAGAATAGTCCGTATCTGACATCTCCTTTTTAAGTCTTGAAAAAAAGTTCTGCTTTCCAATGCCCTAAACATGATAAAAATAGATGCTGCGCACAAGTGTTTATGCTTGGAACACATCTGCGGATTTATACACACCATATTACCATAGGCTTCTGACCAGAGCATACATCTTTAATTCCACTCCTGATTGTAACCTGTTTTGAATACAAGTGGATCCAGGCTCCCTGATCTTATGTACACTGCTCAAAAAAATAAAGGGAACACATTGTAACTCCAAGTCAATCACATGTCTGAAATCACTGTCCACTCAGGAAGCAACACTGACAATCAATTTCACATGCTGTTCTAAAGGAGTGGTTCTGCAGGTGGTGACCACTTCTCAGTTCCTACGCTTCCTGGCTGATGTTTTGGTCACTTTTGAATGCCGGCGGTGCTTTCACTCTAGTGGTAGCATGAGATGGAGTCTACAACCATCACAAGTGGCTCAGGTAGTGCAGCTCATCCAGGATGGCACATCAATGCGAGCTGTGGCAAGAAGGTTTGCTGTGTCTGTCTGAGTAGTGCCCAGAGCATGGAGGCGCAACTAGGAGACCGGCCAGTACATCAGGAGATGTGAAGGAGGCTAACAACCCAGCAGCATGACCGCTACCTCCGCCTTTGTGCAAGAAGGAGCACTGCCAGAGCCCTGCAAAATGACCTCCATCAGGCCACAAATGTGCATGTGTCCACTCAAACTGTCAAAAACAGACTCAATGGGGGCCCGACATCCAAAGGTGGGGGTTGTGCTTACAGCTCAACAAGGTGCATGACGTTTGGCATTTTTCAGAGAACACCAAGACTGGCAAACTTGCCACTGGCACCCTGTCCTCTTGACAGATGAAAGCAGGTTCACACTGAGCACGTGACAGATGTGAGTCTGGAGACGCTGTGGAGAATGTTCTGCCTGCAACATCCTCCAGCATGACCGGTTTGTTGGTGGGTCAGTAATGGGGTGGCATTTCTTGTGAGACCATATGCTGGTGCAGTTAGCCCAGGGTTCCTCCTAATGCTAGACGTCATGTGGCTGGAGTGTGTCAGCAGTTCCTGCAAGAGGAAGGCATTGATGCTATGGACTGGCTCGCCCGTCCCCCATACCTGAATCTGATTGAGCACATCTGGGACATCATGTCTCACTCCATCCACCAACACCACTTTGCACCACAGACTGTCCAGGAGTTGGTGGATGATTTAGTCCAGGTCTGGGAGGACATCCCTCAGGAGACCATCCGCCACCTCATCAGGAGAATGCCCAGGCATTGTAGGTAGGTAATACGGGCACGTGGAGGCCACACACACTACTGAACCTCATTGTGACTTGTTTTACGGACATTACATAAAATTGGATCAGCCTGTAGTGAGGTTTTTCACTTTGATTTTGAGTGTGATTCCATATCCAGACCTCCATGGGTTGATAAATGTGATTTCCATTGATAATTTGTGTGCGATTTTGTTGTCAGCACATTCTGCTATGTAAAGATGAAAGTATTTCATACGATTAGATCATTCATTCAGATCTAGGATGTGTTATCTTAGTGATCCCTTTTTTTTTTTTGGAGCATTGTATTTTAAAGGGGTACTCCGGCGCTAAGACACCTAATGGGGGGGGGGGGGGACTGTACAGCACACCTAATGTGGGGAGGAGGAACTGTACAGCACACCTAATGTGGGGAGGAGGAACTGTACAGCACACCTAATGTGGGGAGGAGGCACTGTACAGCACACCTAATGTGGGGAGGAGGAACTGTACAGCACACCTAATGTGGGGAGGAGGAACTGTACAGCACACCTAATGTGGGGAGGAGGCACTGTACAGCACACCTAATGTGGGGAGGAGGAACTGTACAGCACACCTAATGTGGGGAGGAGGCACTGTACAGCACACCTAATGTGGGGAGGAGGCACTGTACAGCACACCTAATGTGGGGAGGAGGCACTGTACAGCACACCTAATGTGGGGAGGAGGCACTGTACAGCACACCTAATGTGGGGAGGAGGCACTGTACAGCACACCTAATGTGGGGAGGAGGCACTGTACAGCACACCTAATGTGGGGAGGAGGCACTGTACAGCACACCTTATGTGGGGAGGAGGAACTGTACAGCACACCTAATGTGGGGAGGAGGAACTGTACAGCACACCTAATGTGGGGAGGAGGCACTGTACAGCACACCTAATGTGGGGGGGGGGGACACACGACTGTACAGCACACCTTATGTGGGGGGGGGGACACACGACTGTACAGCACACCTTATGTGGGGGGGGGGGGCACTGTACAGCACACCTAGTGTGTGTGTGTGTGTGTGGGGGGGGGTGTGACTGTACAGCACACCTAATGTGGGGGGGAGGAGGAACTGTACAGCACACCGTGTGTGTGTGTGTGTGTGTGTGTGTGTGTGTGTGTGTGTGTGTGTGTGTCGGGCGGGGGGGGTCTGTACAGCACACCTAATGTGTGGGGGACTATACAAAAATATAAAATTGTATTCTGATCCCTATAACTTATTTTTCTGTATATGGGGATGTGAGGGTCATTTTTTGCGCTGTGATGTGGTTTTATCGGTTATATTTGTTTTGATGGGACTTTAATTGCTTTTTAGATTTTTTTTAATGGTATTTTAAGTGACCACAAATGTGCAAATCTGGTTAGTGCACTGTTACGACTTTTGGTTTTACCAAGGGCCACGCTAAGCCTAAAACCGGCCCTGCCTATGTCCCCCGGCTGTCCCCTTACCTGCAGCCTGATGTTCAGCATCATGGAGGCGATCACATACAGATAGGGGAACTTGATCCGCAGCCTCCAGGCCAGGTCGAAGAAGATGAGCAGGGTGCGGGTCAGGCCCTTAGAGAAGACCTCATAGGAGCGCACAGCCGCAGACTGGGAGAGCCAGACCAGCAGCTGGGACACGGACGCCATACACCCCGCCGGGCCGGGACCACACCCCGCTCACACTGGTATACAGCGCCTACACCCAGGGACGACCATATTAATGGAGCCCATTGAACGTACACACTACTAACCCGGAAGTGCCTAGCCGACTACGGCCTCCTTCCCGGTAAGGGTCACGGCAGCGGCGGAGAGGGGCGGGCACTCCAGGAGGACGGTGTATATATACTTCCTGTATGTATTGTGGACACCAAGAAGCCGCTAGCGGGCGCTCCAACACCTGATCTGATTGGCTGACCTCAGAGGATGACAGACCAATCAGATCGTGGGAAACAAACCATACGCAGTGGGGGAGGGCTACCTGCTGATGCCTTGTGTGAGATGGCGGCGGTACCTGCAGGAGATGAGCCCGGTCCGGCTGGGGAAGCTGTGCAGGGAGCCGGAGAGAGTGACCCAGGCCCCGGCGTTCACTCATCCGTACAGCCGTGAATTGAGCTTGTCGGGCAGGTGGAGGACGGTGTGTCCGGCTAATCGGCAAGCTGGGAGCTGCAGGTCCTGACACCGGTCACGTCTAATCATAACTACTACCCCCATCCTCCTGTCACTACTACTACCCCCATCCTCCTAATGTCACCACCTTTACTAGTACTATCCCACATCCTCCTAATGTCACCACCATTACTACTACTACTACCCCCATCCTCCTAATGTCACCACCTTTACTATACTACTACCCCCATACCTCCTAATGTCACCACCTTTACTACTACTACTACTACCAACCCCATCCTCCTAATGTCACCACCTTTACTACTACTACCCCCATCCTCCTAATGTCACCACCATTACTACTACTACCCCCCATCCTCCTAATGTCACCACCTTTACTACTACTATCCCCATCCTCCTAATGTCACCACCTTTACTACTACTACTACCCCCCATCCTCCTAATGTCACCACCTTTACTACTATACCCCCCATTCTCCTAATGTCACCACCTTTACTACTACTACTATCCCCATCCTCCTAATGTCACCACCTTTACTACTACTACCCCCATCCTCCTAATGTCACCACCTTTACTACTACTACCCCCATCCTCCTAATGTCACACTACTACTATCCCCATCCTCCTAATGTCACCACCTTTACTACTACTACTACCCCCATCCTCCTAATGTCACCACATTTACTACTACTACTACCCCCATCCTCCTAATGTCACCACCTTTACTACTACTATCCCCCATCCTCCTAATGTCACCACCTTTACTACTACTACTACTACCCCCATCCTCCTAATGTCACCACCTTTACTACTACTACTACCCCATCCTCCTAATGTCACCACCTTTACTACTACTATCCCCATCCTCCTAATGTCACCACCTTTACTACTACTATCCCCCATCCTCCTAATGTCACCACCTTTACTACTACTACTACCCCCATCCTCCTAATGTCACCACATTTACTACTACTACTACCCCCATCCTCCTAATGTCACCACCTTTACTACTACTATCCCCATCCTCCTAATGTCACCACCTTTACTACTACTACTACCCCCATCCTCCTAATGTCACCACATTTACTACTACTACTACCCCCATCCTCCTAATGTCACCACCTTTACTACTACTATCCCCATCCTCCTAATGTCACCACCTTTACTACTACTACTACTACCCCCATCCTCCTAATGTCACCACCTTTACTACTACTACTACTACCCCCATCCTCCTAATGTCACCACCTTTGCTACTACTATCCCCATCCTCCTAATGTCACCACCTTTACTACTACTACTACCCCCATCCTCCTAATGTCACCACCTTTACTACTACTATCCCCATCCTCCTAATGTCACCACCTTTACTACTACTATCCCCCATCCTCCTAATGTCACCACCTTTACTACTACTACCCCATCCTCCTAATGTCACCACCTTTACTACTACCCCCATCCTCCTAATGTCACCACCTTTACTACTACTATCCCCATCCTCCTAATGTCACCACCTTTACTACTACTACTACCCCCATCCTCCTAATGTCACCACCTTTGCTACTACTATCCCCCATCCTCCTAATGTCACCACCTTTACTACTACTACTACCACCCCCATCCTCCTAATGTCACCACCTTTACTACTACTACTACTACTACTACTACCCCCATCCTCCTAATGTCACCACCTTTACTACTACTACCCCCATCCTCCTAATGTCACCACCTTTACTACTACTACCCCCATCCTCCTAATGTCACCACCTTTACTACTACTACCCCCATCCTCCTAATGTCACCACCTTTACTACTACTACCCCCATCCTCCTAATGTCACCACCTTTACTACTACTACCCCCATCCTCCTAATGTCACCACCTTTACTACTACTACCACCCCCCATCATCCTAATGTCACCACCTTTACTACTACTACCACCCCCCCATCCTCCTAATGTCACCACCTTTACTACTACTACTACCACCCCCATCCTCCTAATGTCACCACCTTTACTGCTACTACTACTACCACCCCCATCCTCCTAATGTCACCACCTTTACTACTACTACACCCCATCCTCCTAATGTCACCACCTTTACTACTACTACTACCCCCATCCTCCTAATGTCACCACTTTTACTACTACTATCCCCATCCTCCTAATGTCACCACCTTTACTACTATCCCCCATCCTCCTAATGTCACCACTATTGCAACTACCCCCATCCTCCTAATGTCACCACCACTACTACACCTACCCTCCTAATGTCACCACCACTACTTCTACACCTACCCTCCTAATGACACCACTACTACTACACCTACCCTCCTAATGTCACCACTACTACTACACCTACCCTCCTAATGACACCACTACTACTACACCTACCCTCCTAATGTCACCACCACTACTACTACACCTACCCTCCTAATGTCACCACTACTACTACACCTACCCTCCTAATGTCACCACTACTACTACTCCTACCCTCCTAATGTCACCACCACTACTACTACTCCTACCCTCCTAATGTCACCACCACCACCACTACTACACCTACCCCCCTCATGTCACCACTACTACTACTACACCTAATGTCACCACTACTACACCTACCCTCCTAATGTCACCACTACTACTACACCTACCCTCCTAATGTCACCGCTACTGCTACTACTACACCTACCCTCCTGATGTCACCACTACTACTATACCTACCCTCCTAATGTCACCACTACTACTACACCTACCCTCCTAATGTCACCACTACTACTACACCTACCCTCCTAATGTCACCACTACTACTACACCTACCCTCATAATGTCACCACTACTACTACACATACCCTCCTAATGTCACCACTACTACTACACCTACCCTCCTAATGTCGCCACTACTACACCTACCCTCCTAATGTCGCCACTACTACACCTACCCTCCTAATGTCGCCACTACTACTACACCTACCCTCCTAATGTCGCCACTACTACTACACCTACCCTCCTAATGTCGCCACTACTACTACACCTACCCTCCTAATGTCACAACTACTACTACACCTACCCTCCTTATGTCACCACTACTACTACACCTACCCTCTTATGTCACCACTACTACTACACCTACCCTCCTAATGTCACCACCACTAATACTACTACACCTACCCTCCTAATGTCACCACCACCACTACTACTACACCTACCCTCCTAATGTCACCACCACCACTACTACTACACCTACCCTCCTAATGTCACCACTACTACACCTACCCTCCTAATGTCACCACTACTACACCTACCCTCCTAATGTCACCACTACTACTACACCTACCCTCCTAGTCACTGCTACTACACCTACCCTCCCAATGTCACCACTACTACTACTACACCTACCCTCCTAAAATCACCACTACTACTACTACACCTACCCTCCTAATGTCACCACTACTACACCTACCCTCCTAATGTCACCACTACTACTGCTACACCTATCCTCCTAGTCACTACTACTACACCTACCCTCCTAATGTCACCACTACTACTACACCTACCCTCCTAATGTCACCACTACTACTACACCTACCCTCCTAATGTCACCACTACTACTACACCTACTCTCCTAATGTCACCACTACTACTACACCTACCCTCCTAATGTCACCACTACTACTACACCTACCCTCCTAATGTCACCACTACTACTACACCTACCCTACTAATGTCACCACTACTACTACACCTACCCTCCTAATGTCACCACCACTACTACACCTACCCTCCTAATGTCACCACTACTACTACACCTACCCTCCTAATGTTGCCACTACTACTACTACACCTACCCTCCTAATGTCACCACTACTACTACACCTACCCTCCTAATGTCGCCACTACTACTACTACACCTACCCTCCTAATGTTGCCACTACTACTACTACACCTACCCTCCTAATGTCGCCACTACTACTACACCTACCCTCCTAATGTCGCCACTACTACTACACCTACCCTCCTAATGTCGCCACTACTACTACACATACCCTCCTAATGTCACCACTACTACTACACCTACCCTCCTAATGTCGCCACTACTACTACTACACCTACCCTCCTAATGTTGCCACTACTACTACTACACCTACCCTCCTAATGTCGCCACTACTACTACACCTACCCTCCTAATGTCGCCACTACTACTACACCTACCCTCCTAATGTCGCCACTACTACTACACCTACCCTCCTAATGTCGCCACTACTACTACACCTACCCTCCTAATGTCGCCACTACTACTACACCTACCCTCCTAATGTCACAACTACTACTACACCTACCCTCCTTATGTCACCACTACTACTACACCTACCCTCCTTATGTCACCACTACTACTACACCTACCCTCCTAATGTCACCACCACTAATACTACTACACCTACCCTCCTAATGTCACCACCACTAATACTACTACACCTACCCTCCTAATGTCACCACCACTACTACTACACCTACCCTCCTAATGTCACCACCACCACCACTACTACTACACCTACCCTCCTAATGTCACAACTACTACACCTACCCTCCTAATGTCACAACTACTACTCTCCTAATGTCACCACTACTACACCTACCCTCCTAATGTCACCACTACTACACCTACCCTCCTAATGTCACCACCACTACTACTACACCTACCCTCCTAGTCACTACTACTACACCTACCCTCCCAATGTCACCACTACTACTACACCTACCCTCCTAAAGTCACCACTTCTACTACTACACCTACCCTCCTAATGTCACCACTACTACACCTACCCTCCTAATGTCACCACTACTACTACACCCTCCCTCCTAATGTCACCACTACTACTATACCTACCCTCCTAATGTCACCACTACTACTACACCCTCCCTCCTAATGTCACCACTACTACTACACCTACCCTCCTAATGTCACCACTACTACTACACCCTCCCTCCTAATGTCACCACTACTACTACACCTATCCTCCTAGTCACTACTACTACACCTATCCTCCTAGTCACTACTACTACACCTACCCTCCTAATGTCACCAATACTACTACACCTACCCTCCTAATGTCACCACTACTACTACACCTACCCTCCTAATGTCACCACTACTACTACACCTACCCTCCTAATGTCACCACTACTACTACACCTACCCTCCTAATGTCACCACTACTACTACACCTACCCTCCTAATGTCACCACCACCACTACACCTACCCTCCTAATGTCACCACTACTACTACACCTACCCTCCTAATGTCACCACTACTACTACACCTACCCTCCTAATGTCACCACTACTACTACTACACCTACCCTCCTAATGTCACCACTACTACTACGCCTACCCTCCTAATGTCACCACTACTACTACACCTACCCTCCTAATGTCACCACTACTACTACTACACCTACCCTCCTAATGTCACCACTACTACTACACCTACCCTCCTAATGTCACCACTACTACTACACCTACCCTCCTAATGTCACCACTACTACTACACCTACCCTCCTAATGTCACCACCACCACTACACCTACCCTCCTAATGTCACCACCACCACTACACCTACCCTCCTGATGTCACCACCACCACTACACCTACCCTCCTGATGTCACCACCACCACTACACCTACCCTCCTGATGTCACCACCACCACTACTACTACACCTACCCTCCTGATGTCACCACCACCACCACTACTACTACACCTACCCTCCTAATGTCACCACCACTACTACACCTACCCTCCTAATGTCACCACCACCACTACTACTACACCTACCCTCCTAAAGTCACTACTACTACATAGTGGGACGGAGGTGCAGGACAGTCAGGCAGTTAGCTGGGTTACTGTTAGAAAACGGGGTAGAGGGAAAAGTGTCAGGGAGGCTAGTCCTGATCTGGCACACCCCAACTAGTTTGCCCACTTGGCAGATGAGGGGGATGCCATTTCAGAGCTAGCGGTACTGCAGCAGGACTCTGACCGCAAGGGGGGTGTCTGCTCAAGGAGGGACGGAGGAGTGCAGGGCAGGCCAGACAGGTACTAGTGGTGGGGGACTCAATTATTAGGGGGACAGACAGGGCGATCTGTCACAAAGACCGAGATCGCCGAACATTGTGTTGTCTTCCTGGCGCTCGAGTTCGGCACATCGCAGATTGGGTTGACAGGTTGCTGGGGGGGGGGGGCTGGAGAGGACCCAGCAGTCATGGAACATATTGGAACCAATGACAAAGTAAGAGGTAGGTGGAGTGTCCTTTAAAAATTATTTCAGGGACTTAGGCCGCAAGCTTAAGGCAAGGACCTCCAAGGTAACATTTTCTGAAATATTACCTGTACCACGAGCCGCACCAGAGAGGCAGCGGGAGATTAGGGAGGTAAACAAGTGGCTCAGAAGCTGGTGTAGGAAGGAGGGGTTTGGGTTCATGGAGAACTGGGCTGACTTTGCTGTCGGTTACCTGCTCTACCGTAGGGACTGGCTGCACCTCAATGGGGAGGGTGCAGCTGTGCTCGGGGAGAAGATGGCTAGAAGGGTGGAGGAGTGTTTAAACTAGGGACTGGGGGGGGGGGGTAACCTACAACATAGAGGGGGAAGATAGTGTAGATAGAGAGGTGGGAATTATAAATGTACCTGGGGGTGGAGCGGAGGGAGGGGTTAGAATAGTTAATAGGGATAGGCTTCATTGGAAGAAAAATCATACACCATTGAATTGCATGATAACTAATGCCAGAAGTCTGACCAAGAAAACTGATGAACTGGAGTTGAAAATGTCTGAGGAGGATTATGACATAGCGGGTATAAGAGAGACTTGGTTGGATGATACCTGTGACTGGGCGGTCAACATACAGGGTTATGGTTTATTCAGGAAAGTCCAATTTGAAGGCCGCACTGCTGGAGGATATTTGGGAGGGAAACGATAATGTGCCACAAAACAATGAACTTAAGGAAGGCAAAGTTCGATCAACTAAGAGAAGCCTTTAACAATATAAAATAGGATAATGTCCTCAAAAACAAGAATACTGACACTAAATGGGAGACTTTTAAAAAAATATCTTACATTCTCACTGTAAGATGTATATACCTTATGGGAATAAAAGGGTCAGAAATAAAAGAAAACCAATATGGATGAACAAAAATGTTAAGGGGGCAATAAATGGCAAAAATAAAGCATTTAAACTACTAAAACAGGACGGCAGGGAAGAAGCATTAAAAAGCTATAGAGAAAAATGTAAAAAAACAGATAAAAGCCGCAAAAATAGAGACAGAAAGACTCATTGCCAAAGAGAGTAAAACTAACCCCAAAATGTTCTTTAACTATATAAATAGCAAAAAGGTCAAAATTGAAAGTGTGGGCCCTTTAAAAAAATGATGTAGAAATTATAAACGGGGATCAGGAAAAAGCAAATATATTAAATTATTCACTGAGGAAAATGAAATACCAGGTGAAATACAGCGATAAGGTAAACTCCCCAGTACAGGTCACCTGTCTAACCCAGGAAGAAGTACAGTGCCGCTTACAAAAAAATCTAAATAGACAAATCACCAGGTCCAGATGGCATTCACCCCCGAGTTCTAAAGGAATTAAGTAATGTAATAGACAGACCCCTATTACTAATATTCAGGGACTTTATAGTGACAGGGACTGTTCCTCAGGACTGGCGCATGGCAAATGTGGTGCCAATATTTAAAAAGGGAACAAAAGGTGACCCCTGGAATTATAGAACTGTTAGTTTAACCTCGGTTGTATATAAATTGTTTGAGGGTTTCCTAAGAGATGCTATTTAGGAATATCTTGATAAAAATTAATGTATGACCCCATATCAGCATGGCTTTATGAGGAATCGGTCCTGTCAAACTAACCTGATCAGCTTTTATGAGGAGGTGAGCTCCAGGCTGGACCAGGGGCAATCGCTGGATGTCGTATATCTGGATTTGATAAAATGAGAAGGTTTGGGCTGGGGGAGAATGGGGGAGATTTATCAAAACCTGTGTAGAGGAAGAGTGGTGCAGTTGCCCATAGCAACCAATCAGATTGCTTCTTTCATTTTTCACAGGCCTCTTTAAAAATGAAAGAAGCGATCTGATTGGTTGCTATGGGCAACTGCACCACTCTTCCTCTACACAGGTTTTGATAAATCTCCCCCAATGTGTGCAAGCGGGTAAGTAACTGGCTCAATGATAGGAAACAGAGGATGGTTATTAATGGTACTTATTCTGATTGGGTGACTGTTACTAGTGGGGTACCACAGGTGTCAATCTTGGGTCCTGTTCTGTTTAATATATTCATTAATGACCTTGTAGAGGGGTTGAATAGTAAAGTAGCAATCTTTGCATATGACACTAAACTCTGTAAAGTGGGAAACACTATAGAGGACAGTGCACTGTTACAAATGGATCTGGGTAGGTTGGAGGTTTGGGCTGAGAAGTGGCAGATTAGGTTCAACACTGATAAATGTAAGGTGATACACTGGGATTATGTATTAAATGGGAGAACACTTGGGACGACTGACTTGGAAAAGGACTTAGGACTTAGTTGACAGTAAATTTAGCTGTAGTGACCAGTGTCGGGCAGCTGCTGCCAAGGCAAATAAAATCATGGGGTGCATCAATAGGGGCATAGATGCCCACGACAAGGAAATAATTCTACTGCTGTACAAATCACTAGTCAGACCTCACATAGAATACTGTGTACAGTACTGGGCACCAGTGTACAAGAAAGATATAGTGAAGCTGGAGAGGGTTCAAAGACGGGCAACCAGAGTAATACGGGGAATGGGAGGACTACAGTACCCAGAAAGATCAGAATTAGGGTTATTTAGTTTAGAAAAAAAGAAGGCGTAGGGGAGACCTAATAACTATGTATAAATATATCAGGGGACAGTACAGAGATCTCTCCCATGATCTATTTATACCCAGGACTGTTTCTATAACAAGGGGGCATCCTCTACGTCTAGAGGAAAGAAGGTTTCTACACCAGCACAGATGGGGGTTCTTTACTGTAAGAGCAGTGAGACTGTGGAATTCTCTCCCGGAGGAGGTGGTCATGGTGAACTCTGTAAGAGAGTTCAAAAGGGGTCTGAATGCATTTTTGGAGAGTAATAACATTACAGGTTATGTATGCTAGATTTATAGGGACAGAACGTTGATCCAGGGATTTATTCTGATGCCATATTTGGAGTCGGGAAGGAATTTTTACCTCTAATATGAGGGTTTTTTGCCTTCCTGTGGATCAACTCAGTAGGGACTTATTAGGGTTATAGGTTGAACTTGATGGACTCTGGTCTTTTTTCAACCTTATGAACTATTTTACTATGTTACACCTATCCTCCTAATGTCACCGCTACTACTACAACCACCCTCCTAATGTCACCACCACCACTACTACTACACCTACCCTACTAATGTCACTACTACTACTACACCTACACTCCTAATGTCACCACTACTACTACACCCACCCTCCTAATGTCACCACTACTACTATACCTACCCTCCTAATGTCACCACTACTACTAAACCCATTCTAATGTCACCACTACTACTAAACCCATTCTAATGTCACCACTACTACACCCACTCTCTTAATGTCACCACTACTACATATGTTCTACTTATGTCATCACCACTACTACTACACCCACCCTCCTAATGTCCCCACTACTACACCCACTCTCCTAATGTCACCACTACTACATCTGTTCTCCTTATGTCACCACAACGCCCACCTCCTGCAGTCACCACTACCACTTTGACCCTCCTGCGTTTGCCTTTACCACTCCCTCCATCCATCTGCTGTCACCACTGCAGTGCTTGCATATCTCCAGTGCTCCCATAGAGATGCATGGAGGGGGACATGCACGGGGACAGACGGGGCCCCGTTCTGGAGATGGTGGGCGTATACCTAAGGGAAAAGGTTATCAAACATCTCTTGAGGATTTGAAGGAAAAGATCAGACAGAAAATCTTCACCGATCTGCCTGAGATGACCCGGAGCGTGAGGCAGAATTTGCCAACGACAGCTGCCAGTTTTTTATGTTCTCTTCAGAAATATATATATATATATATATATATATATATATATATATATATAAAAGTTACTAGATAGCTTTGTTTATTTT
This sequence comes from Hyla sarda, assembly GCF_029499605.1. Classification (NCBI taxonomy): domain Eukaryota; kingdom Metazoa; phylum Chordata; class Amphibia; order Anura; family Hylidae; genus Hyla; species Hyla sarda. Next base: position 175,463,009 of record NC_079196.1, on the reverse strand, counting down.
ATATACCTTTTTGAAATGTGTGAGATCTTATTGCCCCACCCTGTGAATATTAGAAGATGTGGCAGTAATTTATCCCAGCAGCTGTGTGTGAACATATCCCTAAACATAAGGCCTTGTGGCTATTTCATTAATGGGGTGAGCTCCGCATTGGGGAGCAAGGGGGGGGTTAAGTGTCTGATCGCGGGGGGTCCGACCGCCAGGACCGCCCTGCGATCTCCTGTATGGTGCTCTGGCTCTCTTCACGCACGGAGTGGGGGTCAACGCGCTATCTCTATGGACATACAGCGGTGCGGTGGGGAATGCCGGGAGAATGGTGCGGTGGTCAAATCCTTCTTGATCAGACATTTATCCCCTATCGTGTGTATAGGGGATAAATTCAGTACTGGAGTACCCCTTTAAGCTAAACTTTTGTTGCTCTGGGCAAATTAGACCATTTTTTTTTTGTCTTAAACAGTTTGATAAATCTGGACCCCAGTTTCTTTTTCCCATGTAATTTTTTTTACAGCTACATGGATCTAAAAGGAAAGAGGATAGAAGGACTTAGGCTAGGTTTAGGGCTCGTTCACACGGGCGGATCCGCCGACATTGGACCCCTACAGTGTGTCTTAGATGTGCCTGTTTGGAGCGGCAATCAGCCACTACGAGCAGACACACTGCTGCGATGTGCTAGTCGCCGCGCGCATGCGCAGTGTACTCACACACATGGCAGCCGCTCCCCCTGCTCCTTGAGCTAGGCCGAGAGCAGGCGCAATGGGTGCGAGTATACTGCGCAGGCCCATCCAGTTGGCCGTCTGTCTTGGAGCAATGTTTAACTTTATTTTTTGTGTGCGGCTCCGTCTGCTCTGCCCCCCTTTTCCGTCTGCTCTGCCCCCCTTCTCCGGCCGCCCTGCCCTGCTTCTCCAGCCGCCCTGCCCTGCTTCTCCGGCCGCCCTGCCCCGCTTCTCCGGCCACGCACACTTCCCCCTTCCTCCGGCCGCACTTTACACCTCACCAGCCCGCACAATGCTGCGCTAACGGCAGACGCAGGGGCTGCTGGGAATGGACGTGCCCCGCGCAGGTGCGCACGTCTGCTTCCACCCACTGAGATGGCCCTGCCAACAACTCTTGGTGCCGAATGGCCATACCTCGGCATGAGGAAGAAGTGGAGGCCGGTGCAAAGCACACCTTAGCAGGTCGGAGTCGGCGCGCCCTGCAGGTCAGGATAGTGTGCGGTAAGGTGACTCAGAGGGGAAGGGGAAAGGAAGAGGGGTTGAATGAATGTATGATGCGTATTACATATGTATTATGTATGTATATATTATGTATGTATGATGTGTGTGTATGTATGCATATGGTATGTATGATGTTTTTATTTATGTATTATGTATGTATGTGTGTGTGTATATATATATATATATATATATATATATATATATATATATATATATATGTGTGTGTGTGTGTTATGTATGCATGATGTGTGTATGGATGTATGATGTGTGTGTGTGTATGTATATATATATATATATATATATATATATATATATACAGTGACCCCCCCGACCTACGATGGCCCCCGACATATCATGAAATCGACATACGATGGCCTCTCAGAGGCCATCGCATGTCGATGTCAGCATCGACATACGATGCTTTTTTATGTCGGGGCCATCGCATTAAGTGCTATCCGGCAGCGCCAAATGTTTAAGCTGCTGCCGGATAGCAGCTTAATGTTCCCCGTGTGGTGCGGTAAGTATTACTTACCCCTCCACGATACTCCGGGGTGCCCTCCGGGTCCAGCGCTGGTCTTCAGGTGTCTTCTCGGCCCTCTCCGATGACGTCAATACGCTGCTGCGCACGTCATCCAATAGAAATGGCGTACGCAGCGGCGTAATGACGTCGCTATGCAGGCCCAGTAAGGCCTTGCGGAAGACAGAAGAGGACCGGAGAAGACAGCGGAGGACCAGAGAAGACCAGGAGAGCCCAGCAGAGGCCCGGGATCACCATCGCGAGCGGCGGGGACAGGTGAGTACAGATGCCTATACTTTACATTGCACGAATCCCTCAACATACGATGGATTCGACAAACGATGGCTCGTTTGGAACGAATTACCATCGTATGTTGAGGGACCACTGTGTGTATGTATATATATATATATATATAATGTATCAGAATAAAGGAAAAAAGAAAGTTACCTCCAGCTCTTCAAGGAAAGCAGTGCTTGTAAGAGAGCTGGGCGGTATGCCCAAAAATATGTATCACGGTATTTTTTTAACTTATGGCGGTTCCACGGTATTTCTTTCACCCCCTCCCCCAAATCATGTGACCCGCGAGCGCTCTTCTGCTTCCCCCCCCCCCCCCACCAAATCATGTTACCCGCCTGCGCTGTTCTGCTCCCCCCCAATTAATTATCAGCCCAGCGGGGTACTACTCACATATGTCAAGCACTGCCCTCCTCTTTGTTGCGGGCCGACACCAGCACTGGAACTCTATACTGTAAGCCAGTGGACCTCCAGATGTTGCAAAACTACAACTCCCAGCATGCCTGGACAACCAACGCTGTCCGGGCATGCTGGGAGTTGTAGTTTTGCAACAGCTGGAGGTCCGCAGGTTTGAGACCACTGCTGTACGCTGTATCCCTATGCCCGGGCTGCAAAAGATTAAAAAAAAATATTTTTACTTATCTACGTCTGCCTCACGCTGGGGACTGGAATGTCGGACAGCCGTCAGCCTATCACCGGCCCGAGCGATGTCGCACCCCGGCCGGTGATAGGCTGAGCCCACTGTCATGTAAGAAGCCGGCCAGAGATCCTTACATGACAGTGGGCTCAGCCTATCACTGGCCGGGGCGGGACTTCGCTGTGGCCAGTGATAGGCTGACGGCTCTCAGACGTTCCCGTCCCCAGCGTAAGGCCGACGTAGGTAAGTTTAAAGTTTATTTTCTTTATCTTTTGCAGCCCGGGCATAGGGATACAGCGTACAGCAGTGGTCTCAAACCTGCGGAACCTCCAGCTGTTGCAAAACTACAACTCCCAGCATGCCCGGACAGCGTTGGCTGTCCGGGTATGCTGGGAGTAGTAGTATTGCAACATCTGGAGGTCCGCAGATTGGAGACCACTGGCGTACAGTATAGAGTTTCAGCGCCGGTGTCGGCCCGCAACAAAGAGGAGGAAGACAGTGCTTGACATATGTGAGTAATACCAGAATGGGCTGATAATTAATTGGGGGGGGAGCAGAACAGAGCAGGCAGGTCACGTATGATTAGTTCCCCGATGTGGGGACAGCGCAGCGCTGGGCTGATAATTCATTCCCAAGGGGGAGGGGCCCAACCGGTATTGCGGTATGGGGAAAAATTAATATCGTGCAGCCCAAAAATTTCGGTATTCGGTATGAACCGGTATACCACCCAGCCCTAGCTTGTAATATTAATATATCAAACATTTAATCTGTATACATTAAAAATAAAAAAAGTGGACATTGATCATAAAAGAGAAACGTAACTCCAGAACATTTAGAGCTACATCTAGCCATGATTAAGAGCTAAATGTAGCTCGAAACGTGTTGGCATTTTGCTTCTCTTTTATGATTGATATCCACCTTTTTTTTTTATTTTTAATGCATACAGATTAAATGTTTGATGTTTTAATACTACAAGTACTGTTTTCCTTGGAAGAGCTGGAGACAACTTTCTTTTTTCCTTTGTTCTGATACACGGGACATGACCTGCTCTCCACAGTCCTTACTCTTCTACCAGCAAATATACTCAAAACTACTACAGCAGCGACCTAGCATCCAACCTGGTAGCTGAAATTACACTTTTTTTCTCTTTTTTTATGTATTATGTTTGTGTTATGTATGTATCATGTATTATGTGTGTATGTATTATATGTGTGAAAAATGTATATGTGATATGTGATAGATGTGTGTATGTATGTTGTGTGTATGCATGTTAGATGTGTGTGTATGTATAATAGATGTGTGTATGATAGATTTGTGTGTGTATGTATGATAGATGAGTGTATGATGTGTGTATATAAAATAGATGTATGTATGATAGATGTGTATACAATAGATGTGTGTATGTATGTATGACAGATGTGTATATAATACACACATCTATCAAACTTACACATCAAATATCATACATACACCGATCATATACAAATCTATTTTAATCAGGGGTCTGGGGAAAGGTGACAGAGGAGCCTGGAGAGGACTTAGGTGTGGGGAGAGGGGGGTACAGTTAAGTCTGGCAGTGATTTGGGTTGTGGATGGGGAGTGTAACAGAGGAGCTGGGTATGTTCACATGGCGGAATGTCCATGTGGAATTCTGCAGGAGTATTCCGCACGGACATTCCGCTGCAGCAGAGTTTCATTGCTCTCAATGGGATTCTGCTGCACTGTGCACACTGTGGAATCTACTCGGCAGATGTTTCTGCTGCAGAAATCCCTATTTTGCGGATATTGCTTGGAAATGCATTGCCATCTACGGGTGCATTTCTGAGCAGTCCTAGTGCCTGCCAGATTATTCAAATGTGCGGAATTTGCTGGCATTCCACACAAATTACATGGCCTCAGGAGTCAAGGGGGGGGGGCAGAGGGCTCTGGAGGAGGAGGATGGAGGAGTAGGGAAAAGAGGGGTCTAGAAGAGAGGATCAAGGAGGACAGAGAGGTCTTGAGGAGGAGGATGGAAGAAGACAGGGCTCTGGAGAAGGAAGATGGAGGGGGACAGAGGGGTCTGGAGGAGGAGAACAGGGGTCTGGAAGAGGAGGATGGAGCAGGACAGAAGGGTCTGGAGGAGGAGGATAGATGGGTCTGAAGGAGGATAGAGGAGAACAGAGGGGGATGGAGGAGGACAGAGCAGTTTGGAGGGGGTTGGAGGAGGACGGATGGGTCTGGAGGAGGATGAAGGAGGACAGAGGGGTCTGGAGGAGGATGGAGGAAGGCAGAGGGGTCTGGAGGAGGATGGAGGAAGACAGAGGGGTCTGGAGGAGGAGGATAGAGGGGTCTGGAGGAGGTGGATAGAGGAGGACAGAGGGGTCTGGAGGAGGAGGATGGAGAAGGAAAGAGTGGTCTGCAGGAGGAGGAGAGAGGGGTTTGGAGGAGGAGGAGAGAGGGGTCTGGAGGAGGAGGAAAGGGGTCTGGAGGAGGAGGAAGATGGAGGTGGACAGGGGTCTAGAGGTGGAGGAAGTGGGAGGAGGACAGAGGGGTCTGGAGGAGGACAGAGGGGTCTGGAGGAGGACAGAGGGGTCTGGAGGAGGACAGAGGGGTCTGGAGGAGGATAGAGGAGGACAGGGGTCTGGAGGAGGAAAGAGTGGTCTGGAGGAGGAGGAGGAAAGAGGGGTCTGGAGGAGGAGGAAAGAGGGGTCTGTCCCATCAGAGCTGTAGTCACTTGTTAGTTCTGCAGTGATGATGGGTGATTCTGTACCCCAATCTGTGGCTCTTCAGCTGTTGCAAAACTACACCTCCCATAATACCTGAGGCTCTCCAAGCATGATGGGAATTGTAGCTTTGCAACAGCCGTAGAGTCACTTGAAATTAGGTAATCTGTGGGGGTCCAAGCATTTGGACTCCCACAAAACAATGGGCTGCTTATTCTAAAATGCCCGGGCCTATTTTTGTTCCCAGTCCGGCCCTGATACTGCGCATGTGCATGGGGACCCGCACATGGCAGTGTGTCTGCTCGTAGTAGCAGATCACCGTTCCGAGCAGGCTCATCTGAGACACACTGTAAGGGTCCATTGTCGGTATATTTTACGCTGTGAATCCGACGGGTGAACGAGCCCTTACACCGGGTTAGTGACCCTATTAGTCATATCTTGCCATCCTGCCAAAAACAGAATGCCGGCATATACTGTAAACGGGAGCAGGGGATCCCATTGAATTCTATGACTGAAAAGAGTCACCTTCTGACCAAGTTTGGGACCTATGTGCTATTTTCAGCACACTCAAAAACGGGGGCTCCTGCACTTTTGAAATTGTGCATAGGTCTTGCACGGAGTCATTGGGTGACTCCATAGACATCAATGGGGTTCACTGCTCCCATTACTTAGGTATCCTGTTTTTGGTGAGATGCTGAAGAATACGACTAAGGGTATGTTCACACTGAAGGTTTGGAGAGGAATTTCCGCAAGTAATTCTCCTTGCTTATTCCTCTCCAATTCATTCAGCAGTGAAAAACCCCATAGTATGTAATTAAAGGGGTACTACCTTGCTGACAACTTATCCCCTATATAAAGGATAAGGGATAAGTTGCCTGATTGCGCGGGACCTCTGTGATCTTGCACGCAGCACCCCGCTCTCATCAGGTCTGATGACGGGGCCGGTGATCGTGACGTCACAGCTCCGCTCCCGTGTGACATAACGCTCCGCCCCTCAATGCAAGTCTATGGCAGGGGGCAAGACAGCTGTCTCGCCCCCTGCCATAGACTTACATTGAGGGGCGGAGCCGTGACGTCACGATACTCCGGCCCCGTGATCGGCAGTTATCAGACCCGGAGCGATGTTCGCTCCGGGGCCTGATGAGAGCGGGGTGCTTCGTGCAAGATCGCAGGGGTCCCCAGCGGCAGGACCCCACACGATCAGGCAACTTATCCCCTATCCTTTAGATAGGGGATAAGTTGTCAGCACGGTAGTACCCCTTTAAATTTCTGCTCCTCAGTTCACACTGAGGAATTTCCGCTAGTGGAATTCTGTCACTGAATTACGTTCCGCATGAAGAATGAACATGTTCTTTCTTCATGCGCAATTCGTGTCCTAATCCCATAGAACTCAATGTAAATTTTTTTTTTTTTTGCAGAATTCGTGCAAAAAAAAAAAATGTCTCCTATGCCGCACTGAATTCCGCACGGAAAAAAAACTGTCATTTTTGAGCAGATTTTTTTCAGCGAGAATTCCGCGCAAATATTAATCAGTGTGAACATACCCTAAGGGTGCACAAACGTAGTATGAACCTAGCCTTATACATCTGCCACATCCACTTTTTTGCTTTGGCTAATACTTCCCGCTCAGAAATTCCTCTGTGTGAACAAACTCTAGGGCTCCTGCAAATGAGTAACATGCTAGAACCCAGATTGCCATAATGGAGCACTACGTAAATGAAATAACTGTAAATTATTTTCTTATTACAGAATCTGACTTAGGGTATGCTCACATTTTTGAGGTACATAGCAAGCTCTGTTGACATACTGAAAACTGTAGTACGATGGGAACCCCTAAGATTATAGTTAATCACTAGGGGTACGAGCATAAATCCCTACTACATAGGGCAATGCTTCCCAGCCAGTGTGCCTCCAGCTGCTGCCAAACAATAACTCTCAGCATGCTGGGAGTCATTGTTTTGCAGCAGCTGGAGGCACACTGGTTGGGAAGCACTGCATTAAAGGGGTACTCCGGTGGAAAACATTTATTTTTTATTTATTTATTTTTTTTAAATCAACTGGTGCCAGAAAGTTAAACAGATTTGTAAATTACTTATTTTAAAAAATCTTAATCCTTCCAGTACTTATTAGCAGCTGTATACTACAGAGGAAATAATTTTCTTTTTGGATTTCTTTTCTGCTGACACCTCTGTCCATTTTAGGAACTGTCCAGTGCAGCATATGTTTGCTATGGGGATTTTCTTCCTGACATGGACAGAGGTGTCAGCAGAGAGCACTGTGTTCGTGACAGAAAAGAAATCCAAAAAGAAAATAATTTCCTCTGTAGTATACAGCTGCTAATAATAAGTTCTGGAAGGATTAAGATTTTTTAAAATAAGTAATTTACAAATCTGTTTAACTTTCTGGCACCAGCTGATTTAAAAAAAAAAAATAAATAAATTCCACCGGAGTACCCCTTTAACCCCTTGGGGACGGAGGATTTTTCCGTTTTTGCACTTTCATTTTTTCCTCCTCACTTTTTTTAAAAATAACCTTTTCAATTTTGCACCTAAAAATTCATATGATGGCTTATTTTTTGGGCCACCAATTCTACTTTGTAATGACATCATTCATTTTACCCAAAAATCTACAGCAAAATAGGAAAAAAAATTATTGTGCGACAAAATTTAAGACTTTTGGGGGCTTCCATTTCTACACAGTAAATTTTTTGGTAAAAATTACACCTTGCCCCTGATTTACTAAGAATGTTGTGTAGGTTTCTTTGTGGGTTTTAATTCCCTAAAATTTATTTTCAATGGTATTTACTAAGGTTTCCCTACATTTTCCACTTTCCCTACACTTTGCTTTTTTTACACATGCTCTGATCTGTCTGGTTTTCCTCAGCTGAAATCCACCACATTTTATGTGGAAACCTGTCGGGTTTGCAATATTAAATGAGGGCCCTTATCTTTATTCTGTAGGTCCATGTGATTTAAATGATACCCTACTTATATAGGTTTGATTTTTTCGTACTTCTGGAAAAAATCATAACTACATTCAGGAAAATGTATACGTTTAACCTCTTCAGGACATAGGGCGTATGGATACGCCCTGCATTCCGAGTCCTTAAGGACCGAGGGCGTATCCATACGCCCGTGGGAATTCCGGTCCCCACCGCTAGCCGGTTGGGGTCCGGAGCCGGATGCCTGCTGAAATCGTTCAGCAGGCATCTCGGCATATCGCCCAGGGGGGTCATTATGCCCCCCCATGTCGGCAATCGCTGGACAATTCAGTCCAGCGATCTGCGGCGATTCCGGGTCAATCGGGTCTCTAGTGACCCGGAATTACTGGCTGTTCGGGGCCGTCTCTGACGGCCCCGAACAGCCAGAGCCTGCAGGGGTGAGGTGGCACTGGTGCCACCTCACGATCGCCCTGATTCGTCGGCCAGATTACCGGCCGACCAATCAGGGCACCTGCTGCGGGTGTCACTCCCGCACCCGCTCCGCCCCTCTTCCAGAGGATGTGAGCGGGTGCGGGACGTGCACCCCGGGTGCTGGGGACCCCGATCCCCGGCGTCAATGTTGGGATCGGGGCCCCAGGAGCAGCGGCGGCGGCGACGACGAGGGACTGACTTTCCGGTGTGGATCGTTGGAGGTGAGTGACAGCCTCCTGCTGTTGCTTAGCAACAGCTCCCAGCATGCAAAAAGGGCATGCTGGGAGCTGTAGTTAAGCAAAAGCAGGAGGCAGACCACCACAAATCCCAGCATTCCCTTATGGGCATGCTGGGACTTATGGTTTTGCAACAGCTGGAGGCACATTTTGTCTATGGAAAAGTGTACCTACAGCTGTTGTATAACTACAACTCCCAGCTTGCACAAACAGCTAAAGTGCATGCTGGGAGTTGTAGTGGTGCATCTGCTGGTTGCATAACTACAACTCCCAGCATGCCCGTTGGCTGTCGGTGACTGCTGAGAGTTGTAGTTTTGCAACAGCTGAAGGCACACTGGTTGTGAAACTTAGAGTTTTTTTTTTTTTTACCTAACTCAGTGTTTCACGACCGGTGTGCCTCCAGCTGTTGCAAACTCTCAGCAGTCAATGTACACCATGCACCGTACATGCTGGGAGTTGTAATTTTGCAACAGCTGGAGGCACACTGGTTGTGAAACACTGAGTTAGGTCACAAACTCAGTGATACATAACCAGTGTGCCTACAGCTGTTGCAAAACTAAAACTCTCAGCATGTACAGTCTGTCAGCGCATGCTGGGAGTTGTAGTTTTGCAACAGCTGGATGTTCCCCCCCCCCCCCCCATGTGAACGTACAGTGTACACTCACATGGGCGGAGGTTTACAGCAAGTATCTGGCTGCAAGTTTGAGCTGCGGCAAATTTTCTGTCGCAGCCCAAACTGCCAGCGAGAAACTACTGTGAACCCCCGCCCGTGTGACTGTACCCTAAAAACACTACACTACAGTAACACAAAATAAAATAAAAAGTAAAAAACACTACATATACACATACCCCTACACAGCTCCCCTCCCCAATAAAAATGAAAAATGTCTTGGATGCCACTGTTTCCAAAACGGAGCCTCCAGCTATTGCAAAACAACAACTCCCAGTATTGTCGGACAGCTGTTGACTGTCCAGGCATGCTGGGAGTTTTGCAACAGCTGGAGGCACCCTGTTAGGGGTATTCTACGCCAGTGATTCCCAATGTCCACCCCAATGCAAATCCCTAATTCAGGCCTCAAATGCGCATGGCGCTCTCACTTTGGAGCCCTGTCGTATTTCAAGGCAACAGTTTAGGGTCACATATGGGGTATCGCCGTACTTGGGAGAAATTGTGTTACAACTTTTGGGGGGTATTTTCAGCTTTTACCCTTTTAAAAAATGTAACATTTTGGGGAAAACAAGCATTTTAGGTAAAAATTTTTTTTTTTTTTTTACATATGCAAAAGTCGTGAAACACCTGTGGGGTATAAAGGTTCACTAAACCCCTTGTTACGTTCCCCGAGGGGTCTAGTTTCCAAAATGGTATGCCATGTGGTTTTTTTTTTTGCTGTCCTGGCACCATAGGGGCTTCCTAAATGCGGCATGCCCCCAGAGCAAAATTTGCTTTCAAAAAGCCAAATGTGACTCCTTCTCTTCCGAGACCTGTAGTGCGTCAGCAGAGCACTTTTCACCCCCATATGGGGTGTTTTCTGAATCGGGAGAAATTGGGCTTCAAATTTTTAGGGGTATTTTCTGCTATTACCCTTTTTAAAAATGTAAATTTTTTGGGAAAACAAGCATTTTAGGAAAAAATCATTTTTTTTTTACATTTGCAAAAGCCGTGAAACACCTGTGGGGTATAAAGGCTCACTTTACCCCTTATTACGTTCCCCGAGGGGTCTGGTTTCCAAAATAGTATGCCATGTGTTTTTTTTTTTTGCTGTTCTGGCACCATAAGGGCTTCCTAAATGCAACATGCCCCCCAAAAACCGTTTCAGAAAAACGTACTCTCCAAAATCCCCTTGTCGCTCCTTCCCTTCTGAGCCCTCTACTGCGCCCGCCGAACACATTACATAGACATATGAGGTATGTGCTTACTCGAGAGAAATTGGGCTACAAATACAAGTAAACATTTTCTCCTTTTACCCCTTGTAAAAATTCAAAAATTGGGTCTACAAGAACATGTGAGTGTAAAAAATGAAGATTGTGAATTTTCTCCTTCAATTTGCTGCTATTCGTGTGAAACACCTAAAGGGTTAAAACGCTGACTGAATGTCATTTTGAATACTTTGGGGGTGCAGTTTTTATAATGGGGTCATTTATGGGGTATTTCTAATATGAAGACCCTTCAAATCCACTTCAAACCTGAACTGGTCCCTGAAAAATACAGAGTTTGGAAATTTTGTGAAAAATCGGAAAATTGCTGCTGAACTTTGAAGCCCTCTGGTGTCTTCCAAAAGTAAAAACACGTCAATTTTATGATGCAAACATAAAGTAGACATATTGTATATGTGAACCAAAAAAAAAAATTATTCGTAATATCCATTTTCCTTACAAGCAGAAAGCTTCAAAGTTAGAAAAATGCTAAATTTTCAAATTTTTCATCAAATTTATGGATTTTTCACCAAGAAAAGATGCAATTATCGACAAAAATTTACCACTATGTTAAAGTAGAATATGTCACGAAAAAACTGTCTCAGAATCAGAATGATAACTAAAAGCATTCCAGAGTTATTAATGTTTAAAGTGACAGTGGTCAGATGTGCAAAAAACGCTCCGGTCCTTAAGGCCAAAATGGGCTTGGTCCTGAAGGGGTTAAAATTCATTTTCTGACCCCTATAACTTTTTTAATTTTCCGCGTACGGGCCGGTATGAGGGCTCATTTTTTGCACCGTGATCTGAAGTTTTTAGCGGTACCATTTTTGTATTGATCGGACTTTTTGATCCCTTTTTTATAAATTTTTTCATGATATAAAAAGTGACCAAAAATATGCTATTTTGGACATTGGAATTGACCGTGTGGTTTAAATAACGATATATTTTTATCATTCGGACATTTCCGCACGCGGCGATATCACATATGTTTATTTTTATTTACACTGTTTTTTTTTTTTTTTTTTTATGGGTGTTCAAAAGGGGATTCAAACTTTTATTAGGGAAAGGGTTAAATGATCTTTATTCACTTTTTTTTTTTTCCAATCTTATTGCTCCCATAGGGGGCTATAACACTGCACACACTGATCTTTTACATTGATCAATGGTTTCTCATAGGAAACCATTGATCAATGATTCTGCCGCTTGACTGCTCATGCCTGGATCTCAGGCACTGAGCAGTCAGTCATTCATCGATCGGACAGCGAGGAGGAAGGTAGGGGACCCTCCTGCTGTCCTACAGCTGTACGGGATGACGCTATTTCGCCACGGCGATCCCGAACAGCCCCCTGAGCTAGCCGGGAGCAGTTTACTTTCATTTTAAATGCAGCGTTCAACTTTGAACGCCGCGTCTAAAGGGTTAATAGCGTGCGGCACCTATTAGATAGGTGTCCCAGCCTTTGTTAGATGCCGGGACCGACCCGCTATGTCACGGGACCACGGCGTGGCCCCGCGTTATAGAAAGGGAGTGGGCGGAGGGCATACAGGTACGCCCTCTGTCCCCAACAGGTTAAGGACCCTGCCCGTTTTCACCTTAAAGGGGTATTCCAGGATTTTGTTTAATTTGACTATGCTACAGGGGCTGTAAAGTTAGTGTAGTTAATAGTATAGTGTCTGTACCTGTGTGTGACGGTTTTCTCACAATTCTTCTGTGATTTTCACCGTAATATTTATTTTAAACAGCATACAAAATGACTGTTGTCTCAGATTTTTCCCAGCTTGCAAGGCGACCGAGACCTGACTCATTAGTCAGCTCATGACAGGGAGCCTGTCTGCCTCAATGGGTGGAGGGATCAATCTGCAACTAATGCAACAGCTGGAGGCACCCTGATTGAAAACCACAGGTCTTTTGTTTCAATGGGTGGGGTGGCTGATGTGTGGGAGGGAGGAAAATGGAATTGTGGGATTTGTAGTAAAAAAAAGAAAAGTCAAACAGGAAATACAAGTTCACGAAAAGCTAGCCACAGTGTTATGGTAATCTCACAACATAGCCATTTAGCCCCAAGACAAGCGCAGATCCTTCGTAAGCATGTCCATTACTGTCTGCCAGGTACATACTAAAATCACCTTATGGTGGATAACCCCTTTAAAGGGGTATTCCAGGCCAAAACTTTTTTTTATATATCAACTGGCTCCGGAACGTTAAACAGATTTGTAAATGACTTCTATTAAAAAATCTTAATCCTTTCAATAGTTATTAGCTTCTGATGTTGAGTTGTTGTTTTCTGTCTAACTGCTCTCTGATGACTCACATCCCGGGAGCTGTGCAATTCCTATGGGGATATTCTCCCATCATGCACAGCTCCAGGGACATGACATCATCATTGAGCAGTTAGACAGAAAACTTCAGAAGCTAATAACTATTGGAAGGATTAAGATTTTTTAATAGAAATAATTTACAAATCTGTTTAACTTTCCGGAGCCAGTTGATATATTTACATTTTTTTTACTTTGAAACTCTCTGCTTTTAAGGAAAATGGACATCCAAAATAAATTATATACTGATTCACATATACAGTATGTCTACTTTATGTTGGCATCATAAAGTTGACATGTTTTTACTTTTGGAAGACATCAGAGGGCATCAAAGTTCAGCAGCAATTTTTCAAACAATTTTCAAAATATGGGGACCAGTTCAGTTTTGAAGTGGATTTGAGGGGCCTTCATATTAGAAATACCCCATAAATCACCCCATTATAAAAACTGCACCTCTCTAAGTATTCAAAATGATATTCAGTGTGTTAACCCTTTAGGTGTTTCACAGGAATAGCAGCAAAGTGAAGGAGAAAATTCAAAATCTTCATTTTTTTACACTTGCATGTTCTTGTAGACCCAGTTTTTGAATTTTTACAAGGGTTAAAAGGAGATAAATCACACTAAAATTTGTAACCCAATTTCTCTCCAGTAAGGAAATATCTGATATGTGGATGTAAAGTTCTCTGTGGGTGCACTACAAGGCTCAGAAGAGAATGAGCGACAATGGGATTTTGGAGAGTGAGTTTTTCTGAAATGGTTTTTGGGGGGCATGTCACATTTAGGAAGCCCTTATGGTGCCAGAACAGCAAAAAAAAAAAAAAAAAATACTATGGCATACTATTTTGAAAACTACACCCCTCAGGGAACCTAACAAGGGGTACAGTGAGCCCTAACACCCCACAGGTGTTTGACAACTTTTCGTTAAAGTTGGATGTGTAAATGAAAAAAATAAATAAAATGCAGTTTTTTCCCCAAATTTTATGTTTTTACAAGGGGTAATAGGAGAAAATGTCCCATAATTTTGTAACCCCATCTCTTTTGAGTATGGAAATACCCCATGTGTGGACGTCAAGTGCTTTGTGGGCGCTCTACAATGCTCAGAAGTAGTCACATTTGGCTTTTGGAAAGCAAATTTTGCTGAAATGGTTTTTGGGGGGCATGTCACATTTAGGAAGCCCCTATGGTGCCAGAACAGCAAAAAAAAAACACATGGCATACTATTTTGGAAACTACACCCCTTAAGGAACATAAGGGGTACAGTGAGCCTTAACACTCCACAGGTGTTTGACGACTTTTCGTTAAAGTTGGATGTGTAAATGAAAAAAAAAAATCACAAAAATTCAGGTTTTTCCCAAATTTTACATTTTTACAAGGAGTAGTAGGAGAAAATGACCCCCAAAATTTGTAACCCCATCTCTTCTGAGTATGGAAATACACCATGTGTGGACATCAAGTACTCTGCTGGCGCACTACAGTGCTCAGAAGTGGAGGAGCCCCATTGAGCTTTTGGAGATAGAATTTGGTTGGAATAGAAGTCAGGGGCCATGTGCGTTTACAAAGCCCCCCGTGGTGCCAAAACAGTGGACCCCCCCCACATGTGACCCCATTTTGGAAACTAAACCCCTCACAGAATTTAATAAGGGGTTCAGTGAGTATTTACACCCCACTGGCGTTTGACAGGTCTTTGGAACAGTGGGCTGAGCTAATGAAAAATTTTATTTTTCATTTTCACGGACCACTGTTCCAAAAATCTGTCAGATACCTGTGGGGCTTAAAGGGGTACTCCGGTGCTTATACATCTTATCCCTTATCCAAAGGATAGGGGATAAGATGCCTGATCGCGGGAGTCCCGCCGCTGGGGACCCCCGGGATCTTGCACGCAGCACCCCGTTTGTAATCAGTCCCCGTAGCATGTTCGCTCCGGGTCTGATTACCGACGACCACAAGGCCGGCGGCGTGCGACGTCATGCCCCTCAATGCAAGCCTACGGGAGGGGGCATGACAGCTGTCATGCCTCCTCCCGTAGGCTTGCATTGAGGGGCAGAGCGTGACGTCACACGGGGGTGGAGGCGTGACGTCACACGCCGCTGGCCGTGTGGTCGCCGGTAATCGGACCCAGAGCGAACACGCTCTGGGGACTGATTACAAACGGGGTGCCGCGTGCAAGATCCCGGGGGTCCCCAGTGGCGGGACTCCCGCGATCAGGCATCTTATCCCCTATCCTTTGGATAAGGGATAAGATATATAAGCACCGGAGTACCCCTTTAAATGCTCACTGTACCCCTTATAACATTCCGTGAGGGGTGTAGTTTCCAAAATGGGGTCACGTGGGGGGTCCATTGTTCTGGCACTATGGGGGCTTTGTAAACACACGTGGCCTTCAATTCCGGACAAATTTTCTCGCAAAAAGCCCAATGGCGCTCCTTCTCTTCTGAGCAGCGTAGTGCACTCGCAGAGCACTTTACTTCCACATATGGGGTATGTTCTTACTGAGGAAAAAAAGCCTCCCAAAATTTGTAACCCCATTTCTGTTATTTTCCCTTGTGAAAATGAAAAATTTAGGGTACTATGTATAGAAATGATAGCACGGCACTCACCCTTTTCCAGTTTTATTTTCGATCACGGTGCGGTACATACAAAGATCACGCCAGTACGCCTTGACCAAGCGGTTTTTACCGCGAAACGTTGCTGTACGGGCTCAGCTGAACCCACTTTTCTGTCTCTCCCCGCTCCCACTGTACTGGCGTGATCTTTGTATGTACCGCACCGTGATCGAAAATAAAACTGGAAAAGGGTGAGTGCCTTGCTATCATTTCTATACATAGTATTTTTATCTCTGGCTAAGCGCTGAGCACCACACACAGCAACCGTACAGGATTCCCGATTATATGCTATCAGCCTGCAATACCCAGTGCCGAATTCTATCTTCTTTGCAGTCTATTGAAAAATTTAGGGTAACACCACCATTTTAGTAAAACTTTTTATTTTGTTTTTCCATCCAACTTTAACGAAAATTCATCAAACACCTGTGGGGTGTTCAGGCTCACTATACCCCTTGTTACGTTCCGTGAGGGGTGTAGTTTCCAAAATGGGGTCACATGTGGGTATTTATTTTTTTGCGTTTATGTCAGAACCGCTGTAAAATCAGCTACCCCTGTGCAAATCACCAATTTTGGCCTCAAATGTATATAGTGCGCTCTCATTCCTGAGCCTTGTTGTGCGCCCTCCGTACTCAGGAGAAATTGCGTTACAAATTTTGGGGGTCTTTTTCTCCGTTTACCTCTTGTGAAAATAAAAAGTATAGGGCAACACCAGCATGTAAGTGTAAATTTTTTTTACACTAACAGGCTGGTGTAGACTCCAACTTTTCCTTTTCATAAGGGGTAAAAGGAGAAAAAGCCCCCCAAAATTTGTAACGCAATTTCTCCCGAGTACGGAAATATCCCATATGTGGACCTAAACTGTTTCCTTGAAATACGACAGGTAGGGCTGGGCGGTATGACCAAATGTGTGTATCACTGTATTTTTGTAACTTTTGGCGGTTCCACCGTATATAACGGTATTTCCTCCCCCCCAAATTAATGATCAGCCCAGCCCAGCCCACCGCTGCGCTGTCCCCATCAGGGTAAAAACTCACATATCACCCGCAAGCGCTGCCCTCCTCGTCGTCCTGTCTGTTGCGGCCGCTGGCGCTGACACTCTATACTGTGCGGTATCTCTATGCCCGGGCTGCAAAAGGTAAACAAAATAAACTAACGCATGTTCCGACGTCGGCCTTATGCTGGGGACGGTAACGTCGGAGAGATGTCAGCCTATCACCGACCGCAGCGATGTTCCGCCTCGGCCAGTGATAGGCTGAGCCCACTGACATGTGAGAAGCCGGCTTATTACATGACAGTGGGCTCAGCCTATCACTGGCCGAGGCGGAACATCGCTGCGGTCGGTGATAGGCTGACATCTCTCCGACGTTACCGTCCCCAGCATATCACCGACCGCAGCGATGTTCCGCCTCGGCCAGTGATAGGCTGAGCCCACTGTCATGTGAGAAGCCGGCTTATTACATGACAGTGGGCTCAGCCTATCACTGGCCGAGGCGGAACATCGCTGCGGTAGGTGATAGGCTGACGGCTGTCTGACGTTCCCGTCCCCAGGAAGCAGATGAGGCCGGTACTGGACCAACGGGAAATTAGTTAAAGTTTGTTTTGTTTATCTTTTGCAGCCCGGGCATAGGGATACTGCACAGTATAGAGTGTCAGCGCCGGCGGCCGCAACAAACAGGTGGATGAGGAGGGCAGCACTTGCGGGTGACATGTGAGTATTTACCCCAATGGGGACAGCACAGCGATGGGCTGATAATTAATTGGGGGGGGGGGCAGAACAGCGCTCGCGGGTCACATATGATTAGTTCCCCGATGTGGGGACAGCGCAGCGCTGGGCTGATAATTCATTCATTCCCGAGGGGGAGGAGCCAATCCAGTATGGGTTAAAATTCATATCGTGCAGCACAAAAATTTCGGTATTCGGTATGAACCGGTATACCGCCCAGCCCTAATGACAGGGCTCTGAAGTGAGAGAGCACCATGCGCATTTGAGGACTAAATTAGGGATTGCATAGGGGAGGACATAGGGGTATCCTACGCCAGTGATTCCCAAACAGGGTGCCTCCAGCTGTTGCTAAACTCCCAGCATGCCTGGACAGTCAGTGGCTGTCTGGAAATGCTTGAAGTTGTTGTTTTGCAACAGCTGGAGGCTCCGTTTTGGAAACACTACCGTACGATACGTTTTTATTGGGGGACAGTGTAAAGGGGTGTATGTAGTGTTTTACCCGTTATTTTGTGTTAATGTAGTGTAGTGTTTTTAGGGTACATTTGCATGGGCTGGGGTTTACGGTGAGTTTGCTAGGAGTTTGCGCTGAGGCGGAAAATTTGCCGCAGCTCAAACTTGAAGCAGGAAACTCACTGTAAACCCGCCCGTGTGAATGTACCCTGTGCATCCACATGGGAGGGGCAAACCTCCAGCTGTTGCAAAACTACAACTCCCAACATGCACTGACAGACCTTGCATGCTGTGAGTTGTACTTTTGCAACAGCTGTAGGCACACTGGTTGGAAAACCTTCAGTATTTTACAACCAGTGTGCCTCCAGCTGTTGCAAAACTACAACTCCCAGCATGTACTAATCACCAAAGGGCATCCTGGGAGATGTAGTTATGCAACAGCTGGAGGTACGCAACTACAACTCCCAGTATGGCGAGAAAGCCGGTTGCTGTTCGTGCATGCTGGGAGTTGTAGATTTGCAAGATTTAGAGGACCACGGTTTAGAAACAACCGCACAGTGATCTCCAAACTGTGGCCCTCCAGATGTTGCAAAACCACAAATCCCAGCATGCCCAAACAGCTGTCTGGCCATGAGGAGAGTTGTAGTTTTGCAACATCTGGAGGGTTATAGTTTAGAGACCACTGTATTGTGGTCTCAAACTGTAGCCCTCCAGATGTTGCTAGGCAACTCTGCGGCTTCCGTAGTCTGCACCAGGGAGCCAGCCGCACGTCATCGCCACCCGCCAATCAATATCGCCGATGGTAAGTGGATATCTGGCGCCGGTCACCATCGGTTCCCCCACTCTGTCCGGATTACTGTGGGTGGGCAGAACGAGGGAACGGAACGTTAACCCCCCCCCCCCCCCCCCCGATCTGCTATTGGTCGTCGCTTCTGAATGACCAGTATCAGGGATAGGAGGTGTGGCACCCCTGCCACTTCACTCCTATCCCTTAAGGGGGATCGTTGGTGCCTTGGACACTCCCAATCCCCCTTATTTTCCGGGTCACCGGAGACCCGTAATCGCCGCAGATCGCCGGTCTGAATTGACCGGCGATCACCGACATGGGGGGGGTCTCAGCACCCCTCTGGGCATTTGCATGGGATGCCTGCGGCGGGGACCATAATTCCCATGGGCGTACAGATACGCCCTGGGTCCTTGAGTGTCAGGGCATACCTGTACGCCCTGGGTCCTTAAGTGGTTAAACAATACAAAGGAGGATCCAAAGGATGAGCACCTGAGGGCCACATGTGACCCCTGATCCACCAATTGCTTCCCACTCTGACAGGCGGCAATAAAGTATGCAAGTAGTTCCTGTAAACATATTGAAAGTGTTATCCTAAATCTGCAGAAGTCTAAATTTATATAAATCTTTTCCTTTTTTTCTTTTATACCATACAGTCATTCTTTTAAGTGACTCATTCTTTCCAATGATTTCAATTTACTGACATGGGTGTGAGCAGTTTAGCTTATTTTAGATGCCCATAGGGAAAGAATGATCAGGGCGAGGAGCCATAAAGGGGCTAATGCACTCATGGCTGGTGTTAGCTATGTGCATCAATGAGCAGTGCCCTTCTGTTGACTGGGCAGAAAGGGGGCAGTCAACAGAAGGGCACTACAGGAGCCATAGAGAGCATAAAGACATTTGCCATATGTTTCCTTTTTAGTCCCTGTTTGCATAATAATAATTATCTATGCTAAAGAAAGGACTTTTGACCTCTGACCGGTATATGTTAGTACATTTTTGTTTTACTGTATGGAATAGTGTAGTAGACTATGCTATTCCAGTGATCTCTGAACTACGGCCCTTCAGATATTGCTAAACTACAACTCCCATGCTGGGAGGGCCGCAGTTGGAAGACCACTGTGCAATTCTATTGAAACTACACAGCCACAACAATAAAAAATAACAATGGATGCGGCAGCATCACCGTAACAGCATGTAGAATGGGCACAGTATCACTCAAATGACTGTGGGGTGACAGACAAATGCTTTGCGAAAACGTACTAGGGGTGGTGCTGTCCTGCTGGCGTTCATGCAGTATTAGTATGCAATTTAATTAGATTTTTTTCAAACACATTTTTAGGCCGCATTCACACTACGTTTTGTCAGGAGCTTCCATATCCCAGCCAGCCCCAATCTCATTAATTTGAGTGACATTTTTGTGATCCAACTTAAAACCGTGGTATGCTGCTGTTTTCAGTCCGGCCAGAAAACTGTATACAGGGCAAAAATTAGCCCACTGGAGTCACTATGTGACTCTGGTCGCCTCATTCAAATGAATGAGATCGGGTCTGGCTGGGATACGGGAGTGCCCAGTTTTCCCATCCCCTCAGCCAAATCCGGTCCCCGTATGGACAACACTTAGTGTGAATACGGCCTTAGTAAAGTTTTTCGAATAGTACTGTATAACAAAACAAATGTTGCCAAACTACAACTTCCAGCATGCACGGGCAGCCAAAGGCACGGCATCTGGAGGCACACTGGTTGGAAGGACACAGGCGTTTTTTGAAACAACCTACAACATTTTTCAGTCAATTATGCACACAACAATATTAGTATCAAGATAATTGTATTATGACCCTTAAAGGATTACTCTGGGGAAATAAAACCGTATCTCCTATCCACAGGATAGGGGATAAGTTTCTGATTGCAGGGGGTCTGACCACTAGGCCCTCTGTGATCTCCTGCACAGGGCCTGGCTACACACCAATCTATGGTGCGCTCCGGTCCCCACTCTGAGAGACGAGCCAGTCACCAGGCTGATACGGGGCCCAGGCTCAACACAGAAAGGAGCCTATAATGTTTGTTTGGCTGGTTCTGCGGAGAAGTCTTGTATGGGAGAAATCTTAATGGCGGTCTAGGCCAGATCGTGAAGAAAAGTAAACAACTCTGGTTAGAGAAGACGTCACCTGTAAATTGGGGTACAGGGGGCCTGTTATAGAGGAAAGTAACGCATATGAATTAGACTATGATCATTACAAAATGTCTCTAATATGAGGGTACAATTTTTTGGGAATGGGCTGTCAAGGGGTACTCAGGCAAAAAATGTTTAGAACCACTGACATAGATGAACTTATTGCTCCATGAAAAGGATAGACCGTCCAGATGATGTGGGTGGTCTTTGTCATAGATGGAGCAAAATCGTGGAATTTTCCGATTTTCTCTTGTCGCCGTTACATCTATCTCCGGATGACCGAATCTCTCGACAATCTGCAGAAAAATCCTGTTGTGTAGACTCCACTCCGCTGGGTTGAGTTTCTTTCTGCTGAGCAAATCTGCTTGGAAGTTCAGAGAGCCTCGAATGTGAACTGCATGGATATCCTCCAGATGTTCCTCTGCCCAGGCCATAAGAGGGTGACATTCTTCCTACATCTGAAAAGACCTAGTTCCGCCCTGCTTGTTGAGATAAAAACCGATGGGAGGTTGTCGGACTGAACAAGGACTCTTACCCTGCAACAGAGGAGAAAAATGAAGGTAGATGTGGACAGCTTCCAATTCCCTTGTGTTGCACGTGTGCTCGGAATGGCGGTTAGTGCCGAAAACAGCATACAGAAAGGAATCCAGCACACGATATGCAATGCTTCTTGGGGTTTATTGAGGCATAAAATCAGTTACACGGAGCGTATAGCCTACGCGTTTTGGGTATTGCTACCCTTAATCATGGCATAAGACAAAAATAAAACCTCAAACATTTTATAATGCTTACATGGTCATGTGACTATCTCACGATTAGTGCATACAAATGCCAATTGATCCGATCATTACAATACTCAAATATCCACATTCTATGGACTGGATCATACTGGAATAGAATAATAAAAAGTACTATTTCTCTTCAAGGAATATATATATATATATATATATATATATATATATATATATATATATATATATATATATATATATATATATAGATATATATAGATATATATAGATAGATAGATATACACACACTAAAAAAAAACAAAGAGGGAAATTGAAAACCAGAAGGGCATATAAACAGAATATGATATATGTTCACATTAAACAAAATAGGCAATATCTCACATCTACGCTTCACTCAACCAGCCTTCTCCAGACACTAAGCTACCCTTCATGACTCAATGGGAAGAGGATCTGGGGGTAACTATGCCCTTATCTACGTGGCACGATTGTTGTACCCAAATTAGTAAAGGGAGTTGGCAGGTTTCTCTTTTTGAAACCTCCCTGAAGGTCCTACACAGGACTTATTATGTGCCAGCTCGCTTGCATATCATATACCCTGAGGTGTCCTCAGACTGCTTTAGGGGCTGCCATGAGACAGGTTCCATGCTCCATATATGGTGGACCTCCCCTCAGGTGGCGAGATTTTGGTCAGACATAACAGGCCTAATTTCTTCGGTGTTGCACATCAGACTGTCCCCCTCACCTGATGTTTGCTTATTGGGACGTAGGCCGCAGGGCATGTCTTTTGCTTCATTTAAGTTAACTCAATTTATTCTGATGGCGGCCAGGATCCATGTGGCGTCTAAATGGCGCTCCAATGTTTTATCTAGCTCAATGGTAGTCTCTAGAGTGAATCAAATATTGCTATCTGAAAAGCTTAATGCAATTAGAGCTGATAGCAGAAATAACTTTGATAAGGTTTGGGAACCATGGCTGTCTTCTCCCCATGCCCCGGACTTGACATATTACCTATCTCTGTGATGAACTGTATTAATAGGTCAGACACATTTAATGACACGGATTGCTTATCCCCACTGATACTTCCCCTACCCTTCTTCTTCATCACCCACCCTCCTTGCCCTCCCCACCCTTACCTCCCTGCCGTCCCTCTCCGGATCCATTGATCCTCACCCCAGTTGGTTGGCACTATCGCCGGTTGTTGTCTATGGTGAGACTGCATTAGGTTCAAAACTAGTTGTAAGTACTATTTATACTGTTAAACTGTGGCTGAAATGTACTTCTCTGTACCGTTTCCTTGCTTTCAATAAATATATCTTTTGACACTAAACAAAATAGGCAAAATCATGTGTATCACATCAGTCCGAAATATATCGTAGACCCTGGTGTATGGTCGCATTGGACAACACCCGCAGGATTTTGTATATCTTATGGACTCGATAAATATTGTAAACCTATGTAACCGTCAGTATGTAAGTATAAGATCTTCACGTAAATTTAACCCTTTCGGTTGTCTGGTCCCGAGGAGGAAGATCCAAAACGACTCCCTATATAATAGGGTTCGTCCTGATCCCCTCCTCGTGTAGGTTTTTGACCCTCTCTATACCCGACACTCTAAGGCAGTGATGGCGAACCTATGGCACAGGTGGCACGCCTAGCCCCCTCTGTGGGCACGCGGCCATAATTCGCCATCTGACCAAATCTGCCGATTACTTGCTTAAACGGTCACCGGCTCATGCAGCAGCTCGGCCTGGCTTCCCACGGTGGCTCTGCCCGGCATCACGCGGCGGCTTGGCACAGCATTTAAAAGCCCTGCGGTGGAAGCCGGCTCCGGTACAGTGCGCCGGGCTGTGGCTTTCTCCCAGCAGTGCTTAGCGCTGGCAGGAAGTAATTTCCTTCCAGCGCTCTATGATACAGCAGGAGCCGCGTGGGAGGAAGTAACAGAGTGCAGGCCAGGTACCTGAAATTAAGATTATTCCTCCCTATTTCATATTCAAATATTTTATAATGACAAAGAGAGGATTAGTTGTATGAAGGGAATGGGCTGTATGAGGGGGAACATAGGTTGTGTGAGGGGGGACATGGGCTGTATGAGGGGGGACAGGGGCTGTATGAGGGGGAACATAGGTTGTATGAGGGAAAATATATACTTTATGAGGGGGGACATAGGTTGTATGAGGGGGGGACATGGGTTGTATGAGGGGGACAGGAGTTGTATGAGGGGGGAACATAGGTTGTATGAGGGGGACAGGGGCTGTATGAGGGGGACAGGGGCTGTATGAGGGGGACAGGGGCTGTATGAGGGGGGATAGGGGCTGTATGAGGGGGACAGGGGCTGTATGAGGGGGGAAAGAGGCTGTATGAGAAGGGGAGAGGGGCAGTAAGAGGGGAACATGGGCTACATGAATTTCATATAGCAGTACCCCTCATATAGCTGGTGCCTCTCCTATAGTCTATATTCGCCATCATATGACTGTGTCCTCCCCCTCCTCCAAAGGTAAGAAGAAGAGAGGAGGGGGGGGGGGATAACAGTTAAAAATAAATAAATGAGCATTTCTAAATTTAAAAATAAATAACCTGCAGCACCCCTACCCCCCCCCCCCCCCCCACACACACACACACACACAAGGAGCCCCTACCCCCACACACACACACAGCACCTACCCCACACAGCACCCCATCCCCCCCACACACACAACACCTACCCCACACAGCACCCCATACCCCCCCCCCCCACACACGCAGCACCTACCCCACACAGCACCCCATTCCCCCACACACACACACAGCACCTACCCCTCACACAGCAACCCACCCCCCACACACACACAGCACCTACCCCACACAGCACCCCATCCCCCCCACACACACAGCACCTACCCCACACAGCACCCCATTCCCACACACACAGCACCTACCCCTCACACAGCAACCCACCCCCCACACACACACAGCACCTACCCCACACAGCACCCCATCCCCCCCACACACACAGCACCTACCCCACACAGCACCCCATTCCCACACACACAGCACCTACCCCTCACACAGCAACCCACCCCCCACACACACACAGCACCTACCCCACACAGCACCCCATCCCCCCCCCCACACACACACAGCACCTACCCCACACAGCACCCCATCCCCCCACAGACCTACATAAACACAGCAGACCCTCATACAGCACCCCTCAAACACACAGCACAGTTGTTGTGTTCTTCTTTTAAAACTAAAGATGTTAATTAGTTATGGCAACTGTATGAATTGTTTTTTCAAAACTTAAACCTCAGTATTCTGATTTAATTGCTGTGCTGGCACTTTGAGGGGAAAAAAGTTGGCGTGCATTACGGTTTGGGCACTCGGGCTCAAAAAGGTTCGCCATCACTGCTCTAAGGGAATCAGTATTCCCCTGGTGTACGTCTCTAAAGTGTTCGGACAGAGCCGAAATGTTAAACTGATTATTTGTACAATCGGCTACATGTCTCCTGATCCTAACTTTTAATGGGGTTGTGGTACAACCCACATATTGACACATGTATGTCTCACAGGAAGCCAGATAAACACTATACCTAGAATTACAGTTGATGTAATCTTTAAAAGTATACGTAATATTACTATTGTATGATCTGAAATTTCTGGAGACATGCATGCCGCATTTCCAATTGCCCGGGCTGTGCATCCATGTTTGATTGATGTTGGAACTGTTAGACTGAAACATACTGGGTGATGGTCTGCTACCTAAAGAAGAACCCCTCCTGGATGCCATCTTAAATCCCTGTGAAATGATATTTTCTAAAATCAGAGCTTGATGGAGTACAGGTAAATATTTTCTCATTATGTATCCAATTTTATTATATTGTCTACTGTATTGTGTAATAAAATATGGAATAGACTTCTCTGACTCCTGTTTGATGGTTTTCTTGTAGTTTTGTGTGATGAGTTGTGATCTATTTAATTTGTCCACGCTCTTTTTTTGCTGAAATAAGATTTGTTTCAGTGAAACCCCTTTCTTTCAACCTACTGTGCAATTTACTTGACTTAACCTCATATTCGTCTGCACGGGAACAATTACGGCGGAGTCTGCACCACCCGCCATATGGGATATTTTCCACCACATGGCGAGGGTGACAAGACGAAGCCTGTAACATTGTGTTACCTGCTACATCTTTATGGTAGGGAGAAGAGATAATATAGTTGCCCTCAGATGAAAATTCAACATCCAGGAAGGGGATACTGGTCAGAGAAAAGGCAGCAGTAAATTTAAAATTTTAATACTGCAAAAATTCCCAGAATCTCGGCTCAGTACTATTCCAAATCAGTATCAAATTGTCTATATATCATCCAATCCATTTTATAGAATCACAAAATGGATTGGAAGACGAAAAAAATGAAAGACTCCTCCCATTGTGACATGAAAATGTTTGTGAACGAGGGTGAATATTTTGCACCCATGGATGCTCCCCTAATCTGAAGAAAATACATGCCAAATGAATTGTGGCATCCAAAATGAATTTCTTCAGATCAGGGGAGTAATTGCTGTATACATCCACATGTCTGGATAGTGCCTACAAACCCTCTCCCCATGGAATTAAGGGATACAAAGCTGTCACATCACATGTTGCCCACGAAAATTCCTCCTGTCATTGTATCCGATCCATGATTTCGAGGTCATGCTTTGTATCTCTGATATAGGTGGGAGTCATACCCACTAGGGGTTGCAAAAAAAGGAGAAAAATGAGATAAGGCAAGATGTACTGCTCTAAGTTCCTTATGGTTGGAAGAGAGAGACACCTCTGTCCTAGACCATGTACCTTGTACCCATTCGAAACTCTAGATGCACTCCCCCAACTGCTGGCAGAGGCATCTGTGGTTAGGAGGACCTTTGTAGTATAGCATAAGGATCTACCTGCACCCACCTTGTCTGGAAGTAGTCATCAAGCGAGATCTTGTCTTGTGGATGCTGACATCCTGTCCAGACCCCAAGGTCTCCTGTTCCATTGAGCCAGAATATCGAGCTGAATGGGTCTCGTGTGCTCTCCCCCACAGAACTGCTTCGAGAGGGGACATCATGAAGCCCAGGAAACTCATGGCAGACCGGACCGACATCTCAGAGCAATCCAGCAGTCTCACAACCTCCAATTTGAGTTTGAGAAGTCTGTCTTCTGAAAGAAACAACCTCATGGCCACAGTGTCGATCTTGAATCCTAGAAACTTCCCTTGAGAAGTTGGAGAAAACCATGATCCTCCAGAATGGAAATGGTCAGCTGAATATGATGAGAGTCTCTCTAGAGTGGGTTAAGATTAGCCAGTCATCAAAGTATGGGATTAGACTGATGCCTTGGAGGCGGAGATGAGCCCCCAGAACTACAACTACCTTGGTGAATACTCGGGGAGCTGATGAGAGTCCAAAGGGCAGGCATGTGAATTGGAAATGGAGAGTTTTCTGTTCCACAACTATCGACAATCTCAAAAATGTTCTGTGCGATTTAAGGATTGGGACATGAAGATAGGCATCCTTCATGTTGATAGTTGCCATGAGATTCCCTTCTTCCAGCATGGCTATGACTGACCTGAAAGATTCCATCTTGAACCTTTTCTTGATGATGAATTTGTTTAGATATGTCAGGTCTATGACCAGCCTCCAAGATCCTCCTTTCTTTGGAACCGCGAAGACTCTGGAGTACACTCTAAAACCCTTTTGAGGAACTGGAATGGGTTCCAAAGCTCCTTTTTGCAGGAACTCCATAATTAGTGGAGTGATTTGAGAGTCTCCTCTGTTGAGAAAAAATTTGTTCAGAGGAATTTTTTGACAGATCCACAGCATAGCCCCCTGAGACCACAGACTTTACCCACAAGTCGGAAGATGTTTGACACCATGCTGAGGCAAAAGGGAAAGCCTGGCGCCGACTCGGGACGGTTAGGAGCTGGCATCTAAAAACCTTACATTTTTCTCCTCCTTGAGGAGACTTCTTCTTGTAAGCAGATGTTTGTGGGCGAGACTGACGTTGTTGCCTGTTCTTTTGAGCCACAAATCTCCTGTGTTGCGGGGAAGACCTATATTGTCTTCTACCTGGGCGGAATCTCCGTTTTTTTGAAGGTAAAGGAAAATACTTCTCTTTTTTTGCTCATTCCCTTAAGTATAGGGATCCAAATAAATCACGTCCCTCAAAGGGCAAAGAGCAAAAATGATTTTTGGCAGGTATATCACCTGACCACTCTTGGAGCGAAAGCTCTCTTCTCGCCCCTGTAGAACTGGCAAGAATCTTGGAGTTAAGACGTAATATGTCTAGAGGGAAATCAGCCAGGAAGTCTGCTGCTAGTTTCATATCTTGAAGATCCTGTGGAATCTCATCCCTTGGTACCCCATCCTGGAGATCTCTTGTCAGCTGAGAGCCAAATCCGGAGAGCTTGACCAACTGGCACTGATGCAACTGAGGCTTTGCAGGCTGAAGCAGCGGTGGCATAAACTCGTTTGAGGGAACCCTCAGCCCTCCTGTCCATCTGATCTTTAAGCACTGAGGATTCATCAGATGGAAACATAGACTTCTTGGAAAGTCTTGCCACTGCCAAATCAATTTTGGGAAGGGTATCCCAAGCCTCTGAGCTCCCCAGATCCATACGGTAAGCCAACTTAAATCTGGACCCCATGTCTGATTTTTTTCTCAGGCTTCTGCCACTCTGACTTAATGAGAGGCTCCAACACAGGTTAATCAGGGAGAGAATAGAAACTAGCTTGAGGAAAATAAGAGACCCTTTTTTTTTTTTAGGAAGATTTTCTTCGCTAACTCCACCTTCAAAAGTCTTTTTAACTGCTGTAAACAAATTATTATTATCTCCTGAAATAAGAGAAAATAAATTATCAGGAGTGCCAATCTCAACAAATTCAGGATTGGATGAGGATGAATGATTTTCTTAATCAGACTAGAGGAAGGAGCCAGTGGAATAGGAAGCTTAGGAGCTTTAGACGACTTGGATGATTTATGACGACCTGACACATCAGATAGGGCGGATTGCAGACTAGATCTAAACCATCCAAATAGCTGTTTTGCCTCTGACTGAATGGCACTTGATGCAGGAGCATAGGTAGAACAATGAAAGCATAAATCAAGAGTATACTCATCTGGAAGAGGCTGTGCCCACTGCAGACATAACTTGTGATGCTCCTTTTTCCTTCTCTATCCTGAAAATTGTTGATCATCAGATCTATCCATCTTTAGGGAAGACAAGCAAAAAGCAGGATAAACAAACAGAATGCATGAAGAGAAACGACAGCAACTCATTAACAACACCCCGGACTGTAGAAAGAGGAGCAGCAGCTACTCAATAAATAAATTACCATGATGCATAATAAAAAATGGAAGTCCACAATAAGGGTACTATACATAATAGCAACATCACAGGACTAGGGCACACAAGGAACAGGCTAACCCATTACATGTGCATAAAACAACATACCTGAAAGCTAACAAGGCGACGCGCCTGGCAGAGGCTGGACCGGCCAAAAGCATCAGCCAAAATAAATAATGCCGCCAGGTACGAGAGCGGAAGTACGTCACTGCATCGTCACGTATGATTATTGGCTGGGCCCCCGGAAGTCACAGCAACCCCTACAGCGTGCTGAGTACGGGGAAAACTGGACTCTGGAAGTACGTCACTGCTCACCAGCCCCTAGAGTGTTTACTCACAGGACTGGACATCATCCATACCACAGAGAAGAGCCAAAAACATGTCCCCTGCGTGTGCAACGCCAGCTCCATAACAACGGAGGACAGGTATGGCAGCAAACATGTGAGTAAATGGAAACCCTGACACCAGGTCTCTGTAACATTAAAGGGATACTCCCGTGGAAAACTTTT
The DNA here is from genome assembly GCF_029499605.1 of Hyla sarda. Lineage (NCBI taxonomy): Eukaryota > Metazoa > Chordata > Amphibia > Anura > Hylidae > Hyla > Hyla sarda. Next base: position 175,433,432 of record NC_079196.1, on the reverse strand, counting down.
TTTTTATTTTTTATTAACTGGTGCCAGAAAGTTAAACAGATTTGTAAATTACTTCTATTAAAACATATTAATCCTTCAAGTACTTATTAGCTGCTGAATACTACAGAGGAAATGGTTTTATTTTTGGAACACAGAACTCTCTGCTGACATCATGACCACAGTGCTCTATGCTGACATCTCTGTCCATTTTAGGAACTGTCCAGAGTAGGAGAAAATTCCCATAGAAAACATATGCTGGTCTGTTTCACAATGTTTTTATTGAATTTTATAAACATAAGACATGTAACATATAACATATTATGACATCAGATGTGTCAGAGTTTACATATGAACATGCATAATAACCTTGACTGGTGGAGCATAATCGTTCATCCAAACAGTGTTACGCATATTCACAAAGGATCTATTAGGTCCAAAGGGACCTTAATTGAAATTTGAGAGCAAGATTATAACAATAGGAAGGAAAACAATAAAACAATAAAATTGTGAGTCTCCATAACTTCTACAAAATCATTCAAAATTGCTGCATCAGGCAGTTGTCTGGTATTTGGTAGAATTCAGAATCGAGGTGTCACAAGGGTCAGCCGTCTTATACACTCGAAGAACCGCTCTTTTGTGTGTAGTAAGCTAAATTGTATCATTACTTAGTTTAGATAGTAAGGGTCTATGGGGGTTTATAAAGCTTAATCCAGGATTCCCATGAGGCTGTACACTCATCTCTTTTTCCCCTTTGACCAAAAAGTATTAGCTCATATCTTCCTCACTTGCCCGGCCATACTTACCTTTTTTTTCAGAAGTAAAAAGTATGATTTTGAAATTGATCCCTCATTGCTCACAACCTAAAGATGAATTACTTCGATTACTTCTGGGTCTGGAAGATCTCCCAAAAAACATACAAACTCCGATTGTACACATATGTTTGTCATATAAAATGTTACTAGCCTCCAAATGGAAATCAAAAGAGATTCCACACATTAACGAATTAATAAATACACTGCTATCTCATTATAACATATGCTGGTCTGGACAGTTCCTAAAATGGACAGAGATGTCAGCAGAGAGCACTGTGGCCATGATGTCAGCAGGGAGTTCCGTGTTCCAAAAAGAAAACCATTTCCTCTGTAGTATTCAGCAGCTAATAAGTACTGGAAGGATTAAGATTTTTTTAATCAGGGTGTGTGGCTTGGCACTGGCCGGAGATGGCTGCTTAGACTGAGTGCTCCGTGCATAAGCAACTTATAAGCAACCTGTGGACCCTCCACAGCGTCACATTCCCTACCAGACTGACCCTAAGAACTTAATATGTCCTACAGGAACAGAAAAAGGGGGAAATCTGGAGCCAATCTCCAAAAACTTACAGATTTCTACATCTCTGCAGACCTGCTGGATCCCCAAGATGGCGCCGGCGGCCTCAGATGCCTCCGCTTCAAATCGCAGCATGAGCCGACACCTCAAACCCTCACAACAAGACCGCAGAAGTTCTTCCACGCCTCCGTCCTCCTCTCCAGGAAACTCAGCAACCCCGCTGGCGGGAACACCGCCGGGAAACGGCAGACCTTGGCGTGGCGCAGATAGGGCCGCTGCCTCGGCCCCTGCATCTCCTCACTCGGGGAGCCCGGCTAAGCAGCATCAACGCCTCCAAGAGACGGAGGAAGATGTCGACGATGAGGGAGTGAGTCATCTTCATGCTCCCTTAAGTGCAGACTGCCTAGCGAGTCATCCTATTAATGAGGGGCCGGTAACTGAGCTCACCCTCAAAAATATGCCGGTAGCCCTGCAGCATTTTATACATATAGACGTTGCTAATATGCTTCAACCAGTACAAGCAGACCTCAAAGAGATGAAGCGGAGGGTCTGCCATGCTGAAACAAAATGGGGGATTATGCCACTTCCCACAACGCTTTAATTGATGCCCAATATGAATTAGAATCTGAGGTTGCCACTATGCGAGCCAAAATGGCAGACCTGGAGGACAGGTCTCGTAGGAACAACGTAAAGTTTAGAGGGATACCGGAAGCCATATCTCCCTCTGCCCTTAAGCAATTCCTACAGGACTTTATTAAATTGGTACTTCCCAATTGTACTCCATTGGATCTCACAATTGATAGAGCACACTGGGTGCCGAAGCCAAGTCATTTAGCAGAAGATATCCCTAGAGATGTCTTAGCAAGACTTCATTACTTCCATATAAAGGACAAATCTCCTCGCTCCCCACCTGAGCGAGTGGAGTTGGGATGGGAAAGAGTGGGATCCGTCAAGTGAATCAACAACAGGGGTCCCATTTCAGATCTAGTATAATTGGCTGCACCGGCACAAGTGGACTATGCTCCCTTACAAGTGTTCTGCAGCAGCCGAGTTCTGCAGGATCTTCCGAACAGTTTATAATTGTTCATTTTCTTTGATGTTTTCTTTTGCCATTATGTCTTACCTTTTCTCTTTTAGGTGGATCTTCCTTATGTTCATGTTATGTGGACAATTGCAACAGCTATTTCCATGTGTGGATTACAACTCATACGCGTCGATTCGTAAGTTGTAATGGTATTGAAGGCGGTGTCACTCAATGTTAATGGTCTCAATAGCCCGAGCTCTTTTATGGTCAGAAATGCGACAGTTGGCGGGAGACATCTTATGCATCCAGGAAACGCACTTACTTAAACGGGATGCTCATAGGATCCATAAAGCCAATTACTCCAATGTTTTCCATTCCCATGCTCCTTCTAAAGTGAGAGGAGTGTTTATAGCTATAAGAAATACCATAGCTTTTAAATTGAAGAAGCATATTGCTGATCCACAGGGACGTTATACTATGGTAGTAGGAGATTTTAACAATATTACTTATACCATAGTCTCTATTTACGCCCCTAGCAAACAGCAACAACGCTTTCTCCATAAGATTTTTTAATAGAAGAAATTTACAAATCTGTTTAACTTTCTGGCAACAGTTGATTTAAAAAAAAAAAAAAAAAAAAAAAAAAGTTTTCCACGGGAGTACACTCCGGCGCTTAGACATCTTATCCCCTATTCAAAGTATAGGGGACAAGATGCCTGATCGCGGGGGTCCTGCCACTGGGGACCCCCGTGATCTTGCGCGCAGCACCCCAGTTAAAATCAGTCCCCGGAGCGTGTTCGCTCCGGGTCTGATTACCAACGACCACAGGGCCGGCAGCGTGTGACGTCATGCCTCCGCCCCGTGTGACGTCATGCTCCGCCCCTCAATGCAAGCCTATGGGAGGGGGCGTGACAGCTGTCTCCCTCAAGGCGGAGCCTTGACGTCACACGCCGCCGGCCCTGTGATCGACAGTAATCAGACCCGGAGTGAACACGCTCCAGGGACTGATTATAAAAGGGGTGCGACGTGCAATATCACGGGGGTCCCCAGCAGCGGGACCCCCGCAATCAGGCATCTTATCCCCTATCCTTTGGATAGGGGATAAGATGTCTAAGCGCCGGAGTACCCCTTTAATATTTACCTGAGGCTGCCAGCATGCCATTCATCAGAACCCTGGAAAGAGGCATGCGCCCCAAGACAACACTGGAAGCCTGAGAAACTCACAGGCGGAGCCAGCGGTCATAAAAATGCCCCTATCATAGTGAAACACATATGGAAAAAAGGGTCCGCCTGAGCTTTATCAACCGTATGCCAGGAAGATCATAACTCATATCCGAAGGACAGAAGAAAAAAACACCAGCGGCTGTATTTTGGGGGCCTTTTGTCTATGGAGCAGGTCCTTAACCAGGTGCATTAGGTGATTTAATGAATTGTTTCATTAATTCTAATGTTTGAGGAAAATATCAAGAAAAGAGAAATATATTAACCCTTTGTGTGCCGCCAAGGGACGAAATGGAATTAAACATGCTGTAATAAAAAATAAAAAAAAAAGTCAAATACTTGAGCGCCAGCGATACACGACTACCACAGTATTTTTGGCGCTCCCATAGAGAATGCATATTGTATGTGCCGACCATGTTCCTTGCAGCTGGGAGATCCTCTATCATGGAGCTTGTAGGGGGATCCCAGAGGTCGGATCCCCTACAATCAGCCACTTAACCCCTATTCTGTGGATAGGGTATACGTTTTTAACCGCTGGAGTACCCCTTTTACCCACCCAAACAGTGCGTCAGCAGTTTAAGAACATCATCCCCCATTTTTGCTAATTTTCGGCTGCATTTTATTCACAATATGGGTCTTGTTTTATAACTAGCATATTGTTTATTGACGGACAGAAATGCCACGTTAAAAAGATGAGGCACATTCACACTATATATGTCAGGTTTTATCCTGACACGAAGGCGTCTCCCCGCACTGATCGCCAGGGGGCGTGCGCTCCCGTTCCCCCCTGAGGACAGCAGCTCTCGGGTAGACGCCCCTTGCCCGCGGTTTCCCCCTATGACGTCATTCCCCTCCGCGCGCGTCCCCGCGCCCTCGTGCACTGCGCGTTTCGAGGCGCGGCCGGTAGTGACGCGGGCAGCGCGCTTCCTGTATCTTATTGAGGCGATCCGGGTCCGGGCAGGGTGGTGGCCGCAGCCTCCTATATACCGTCCTCTCTTCGTTCGTTCTTACGGTATATAGAGCAGCTGCCGGTGTCACCGAGGCGGGAGTGTAGCCCAGCGGGTGGTCCTCGTAGCCTCCTCCGGCCTTTTCGGTGCCGCCCTTTTTTTTCTCTTTTTCTTTATTTTCTTTCCCGCTACCGGGAACATCGAGGCGGAGCAGCCATGCAGGCCATCAAGTGTGTGGTGGTGGGAGACGGGTGAGTACTATTACCGCGTCGTGTGTACGGGCACCTGGGTGAGGTGTACGGCGGCGCTGAGAGGGTTACATGTCAGCTCGTTCCCTTCCCCACCCCTCACGTACACCTAGCAGGGCCGGAGGGTAGAGGAGCGGGCACTGGATGGATGGGGACTCCTAGTCATCCGCCCACCTCCTGCAGGGCCTAGAGATGTATGGAGGAGCAGCCATTACTGCAAGGGCACTGGGTGATGCTGGCACAGGTGGCATCCTGCAGCTAATGACGTGGATTGGTCACATGATGTGTGATCAATAATCCGGGGAGGATCACCTGGTATAGATCAATGAGATCATCACATTCCACAATACTGGGCATCAACACCTATTGGCACCGCTCAGAGCATGGAGCCAATCACAGTAATCAGTGGTCACCAGCTGCTGCGGAACTACAACTCCCATCATGTCCACGGATGCCAGGCCTTTATGGGGGTTGTAGTTTTGGAGCAGATGGGGGCGACACTTCCTTAGAATGTACCAGGGCGGAAATATCACTATATAGCAACAAAGGGGCATCCACCTATGTGATTGAGGACATATGGCTGGCACTTAGTATTGTGAGAGATGATGAGGTAGAATAGTGTAGAAAAACTACAATTCCCAGCATGCCTGTACAGCCTTTGGTGTAGTGTTGCAAAACTACAACTCCCAGCATGCCCAGACAGCCTTCGGCTGTCTGGGCATGCTGGGAGTTGTAGTTTTGCAACAGCTGGAGGCACCCTGGTTGGGAAACACTGATATGGAGTGTTCAGAATTGAGATCTATGATGATTTAGAATAATATTGCAAAACTTCAACTCCCAGCATGCCTGGACAGCCAACGGCTGAAAGTTGTAGTTTTGCAACAGCTGGAGGCACACTGGTTGGGGAACACTGGTGTAAAATCTATATCAGTGTTCCCCAACCAGTGTGCCTCAGGCTGTTGCAGAACTACAATTTCCAGCTGTTGGCTGCCCAGGCATGCTGGGAGTTGTAGTTTTGCAATATTATTCTAAATCATCATAGATCTCAATTCTGAACACATTATATCAGTGTTTCCCAATCGGTGTGCCTCCAGCTGTTGCAAAACTACAACTCCCAGCATGCCCTGAGATTTGTGCCTCTGCTACAGCAGGAGAGCCATAGGTTGCATAACACTGTAACACACTCTAGGGCGGTGGACCTTCAGATGTTGTAAAACTACAACTCCCAGCATGTGGGGGGGGGGGGTCATTTCTATAGTTGAGCGAATCAACATCAAGACTTGTCCAACCTCAATTTATGGAATCTGCGGGTTTGTCCAACCTCTCTTCTACGGAATGGTGTGTGTGTGTATGCATGTATGTATGTATGTATGTGTGTGTATATATATATATATATATATATCTATATATCTATATCTATCTATATCTATCTATATCTATCTCTATCTATCCGGGCTGCATGGCGCATTTGGTTAGGTGACTAAAAAAAAATCACCGGGTCACTATGCAGGACTCTGCGCTGCATCAGCGCTAGGGTAACCAAATGGGGTCATGTTGCAACCTACAAGTGGCTGCAGCCACGACAGTCGCAGGAAATCAGAGATTACCTTAGATGCAACGCATGGATTTTTGGTCGCAGCGCACTCCTAGCCTGTATGAATCAATGGTTGATTCTGTTGGATTTGGGGATTAGTGACTTTGATTAAAGTCGATTACGTTAATATATTCTGTGTGAATTCTTTATGTTCCCTAATTTATGTAAAGTAAGAAATGTGAGAAGAATTCGTGGTGAGAGTCATGTAGCGGAGAAGGGTGCGTACGTTGCGGTCGATGTTGGGCTGTGAAGCAAGGACAGGATACTTGGAGCAGCACCATTGGGCATGTCCATCTTGTGGGTAGACCCTCACCAATAACACTTTCTGCCATGGACCAGTCCGCTATCAGAATTTTCCAGGGTGAACTTTCCCTTTAGGGTAGGGTCACACATTCTGGCCCAGATTTGTCTATGGTAGAGCTATTTTCCCACGTTTATTTGGATGGTGGGTTTGACTAGCGTGCATCTTATTTATCAAGAAGGTGCAGCAGGATGATGGATTTTGCGCAGCTCTGCTGTGGTGGGAAAAGCTCTACCACATACACTTTTTCTAGACACTTGTGAGTGAGGGAAGTAGACACTTTCCCGGGTCCTGAATTTGGCAGGTTAGGTGTTTTTACTTTCACAGAGCTGCCGGGACATTTTTACTTGCATTTTAGATGCTACAATTAAATTTGATTGCGGTGTCTAAGGGGTTAAAGCCGGGCAACACCGTGATCGGTGATGTCAGGCATTAGAGATGGGTCCTGGTGGCAGATAGCCGCCAGGACCACCCAGCTATGATCTGCGCTCGGCTCCTGATCGCGTGTCATAGAAGGGGAGTGGGACGCTGTCGTCCACAAGAGGTTAAAGGTTGAATTGTGGCAGATAGAAGTTATTCTCGCCTACTGGTATGTGGTGTAGATTTGCACCTAAATAAGTACCTTTGCGAATAAAATAGCGACACTTGACAAGTCCCAAATGATAAATACGTGACCACTGCATGGTCAAAAAGAAAAAGTTCTACGGGTCGGCAAGAAGAGTAAAACTGTCTATATCAAAATGCGCATAAAAGTCGCTAAATATGCTGCTAGCGCCTAAACTCTGCCAAAATATAGACCAAAAAATGCTCTAAAAGCAATGATGAATCTCCCCCCTCCACATTGATTATAATGGGTAGCAAAATACGGCAAGTGTGACCCTTTACTTAAAGCGCAACTCCAATCCTGTTACGTTGGTTGGATACATGTTTGAAACTGCCAGCAACTCCGTTGCCTGCGAGTTGCCCGCTGCTAATGTGACCCATGTGAGACTTAGACTACCAGCAAATTTACCAGTGGGCTACAGAGTTAAAGGAGAACTCTGGGATATGAAACTTATTCCCAATCCTAAGGATACGGCAGTGTTTCCCAACCATGGTGCCTCCAGCTGTTGCAAAACTACAACTCCCAGCATGCCCAGGCATTGTAGTTTTGCAGCAACTGGAGGCACCCTGGTTGTGAAATGCCAGGATAGGGGATAAGTTTCAGACCGCTGGGGCCCTCGGCTCTTTGTTGAAATAGTGCATTTCAACCACCGTATGACACAGTGGCCGACACTCCCCCTCAATACATTTCTATGGTGGAGACTGCCGAATGCAGCTCTTGGCTCTCCCATAGAGATGTATTGAGGGGGCGTGTTGGCGGCCATGTCATGCGGTGGGCATACACCCCCCTTGGCCGCTGACTGCCGGGGCCCTGTACGGGAGATCGCAGGGGGCCCCAGCAGTCGGACCCCCCCCCCCCCCCCCCCCCGCAGTCTGAAACTTATCCCCTATCCTTACTGGGAGTTGTAGTTTGGCCACATCTGGAAACACTGAAATGGGGACGGATAGACAGATGTATAATGAAATATCTACAAGGAGTAAAAGAGATGTTTTATGGCTGGAGAAATGTGGTCATCCAGTGTAAATACAAATTTCCTAGCAATGATTCCACAATATTCACAGATGATAATGGGGATGTTTCTGGTAACAGGTAGAATCCTCCTAATTCTTGTCTGGACGGGGTCAATCTCTGTATCTGTGGCCATGTGAGAGAGAACTCTTACAGAGCATTTGCTTTTGGGCCCCCTGCGTGTGGCACCCTAAATAACAGCTGGGTAAACTATTGTGCCCATGTTTATACCAGTGGTTTGCCCACCGTGACCCCTTTTAGGAGGATAGTGTTGTATGTGGCTGTTTGGACCGTTTGTGTCCTATGCGCTTTGTTTTGCAGTGTTTGGGTGGAGTACAAGTGTAAGGATAGCCACTATGGACCAGATTTATCAAAACTGCCCGTAGCAATCAGATTGATTCTCTTATTTCTCAGAGGCCTTTTTAACAAAAGGAATCTGGTTGCTATGGGCAACTATTCAACATTTCCTCTGTGCGTAAGTAATTCATCAGCCCTATACCTGTCATATCACAGAAAAAATAATGCTTCTATATGTTACTCACTAGGTCAGGCAGATGCTTTACATGTCTTTGTGTCTAGCTTTGGCTTACAAATCCCTCTGCTCTGTTGCTCACTCATTCTGATATCCCTTACTCAAGGGGTGTGTCTGAGGTAAGCACCGAGCCTGGCCTCACTTACCATGCATTCACTTCCTCCCTGACTCTGCTGTGCTGGTTCTCTCCATCCAATCATTGCAGTTAGCTCTGTAACCCCCCCTCCTCTCAGTTATTAGACAGGAATCTGATAGGACCGGAGTGAGCACAGAAGGGTGGTAGTCACGCCTTTACTTAGGGTGCCTTCACACTACATTTTAGCAATCCAGGTGCTGGATCCGGCAGGGAAATTTTAAAATGCATCCAATTCATTTGAATTACCCAGCCTGTGACTCCGGTCGGCTCATTTTTGTGCCGTATTCGGTTTTGTTGCTGGACTGAAAACCGCGGCTGACCACAGTTTTCAATCTGGCAACAACTAACTGGATATGATGCAAAAATGAGCCGACCAGACTCACTATCTATCTGACTCCGGCCACCTTGTTAAATGAATGGGATGCTGCGCACATATGGAAGCGGATGGTTTTTAATAGGGATCGACCAATATCGATTTATTTAATTTTTTTTTTTTTTTGGGCCGATACCGATAATCTGTGACCTTTCAGGCCGATAGCCGATAACTTATACCGATATTCCGGTATGTTATCGGCTATTTCCCCCCCACCCGGCCTTGCAAAAGCTGCTGCAGATCAATGATTTAAAGCGGGCACTTTAAATCAATGAACTGCAGCAGCTTTTGCGGGGCCAGAGACCGCCACCCACTTCTCTCCCCCTGCCTGTCCTGGGGTCCTCCCTAGTCCAACCACCACCGCTGCTGCCCCATTTCCTCCCCCATCCCCAGTTTTATAATTACCTGTTCCCGGGGTCCGCGCTACTTCTGGCTCCGGCGGCGTCCTGAGCTGTCACTGTGCACACTGGTGGTGACGTTGCGTACAGGACGTCACTCGTCATTGTGCAGCGCACAGCAATAGCGCAGGACGTCGCAGAAGTAGCGCGGACCCCGGGAACAGGTAATTATAAAACCGGGGATGGGGAGGCAATGGGGGGGTGGGGGTGTTGTTCTCTGGCCGGCGGGGCATTATCGGCATATCGGCAAGGTAATTGCCAATACTGATTGATGTCCAAAAGCGTGAATATCGGTCAATCCCTAGTTTTTAAATTTCCCCACCCGATTGATAAAAACTAGTGTGAATGTAGCCTTACTGCACTTTGTTCCAGCCTGTGCTTCAGCTAGGACAAAGATAGCGGGCGGACAGGATTATGTTCTGGATGGTAGTGGTCTTTTTAATAATAGAATATGAATTCTATTAAAATGAGATTAACCTTTTGAATACACTTTATTAAAAAAATTGCCAATATGTACAATATGTAAAAAGTTTTTAATTCAGAGAAACGGTCACCAAGCATATGCTTTTGAAGCTGCACACACACCGTGCACTAGGGCTTCACAAGCATATTCTAGGCATACCTTTAGTGGCACCTTAGGCTAGTTTATATTTACAGAATGGAGCTTTATAATCCCCTCGGGAGGCAGAGTCCGGGGTTCGCTATGCTCAGCCTCTTTCTACCTACGTCGCGCAGTTGATAGGCAAGCTCTGCTGCCTGCGTGCCCTACCTGTTAATCAACTGCGCGACATAGGTAGAAAGAGGCTGAGCATAGCGAACCCCGGACTCTGCCTCCCTGACTGTCGGTCTGACTCCCGAGGGGATTATAAAGCTCCATTCTGTAAATATAAACTAGCCTAAGGTGCCACTGAAGGTATGCCTAGAATATGCTTGTGAAGCCCTAGTGCACGGTGTGTGTGCAGCTTCACAAGCACATTCTTGGTGACAGTTTTACCTTTAAATGTTTACTCCGCTCCCCAGCGTCCGCAAAATTCCACCTCACACCGGAACATTGAGTTCCTGAATGCTGTGTGTGGGCTTCCGTGACCAGGCCCGCCCCCTCGTGACATCACGGCCCACCCCATCAATGAAAGTCTATGGGAAGGGGGCGAGACGGCGCTCACGCCCCCTCCCATAAACGTGCATTGAGGGGGCAGGACGTGACGTCACATGACTGGGCAGGACGTAACGAGGGGGTGGGCATGAATATCGAAGCCTGCACACAGCGTCCAGGACCTCAATGTTCCAGACGCTGGGGAGCGGAGTAACCCTCTAAAGAGTACCTGTCACTTGTAGAGACATGTCAAACGTTTCTGACAGTCGATATGCTGGAACTGGGGGGGGGGGGAATGCACATAGCTCAGCACTGCTATTCCCTGCTTTGTGTACATGACAAGAAATGGTCCCGTAGACTTTCTATAGTCAGGAGAGAACACTTCTAAAGATTAGTGCTGGTCTCAGCATTGAGACCCCGAGGAATCGCAACTTCTGCCATGTCAAAAGTTTTTTGGAATTCAGTGCCCATTTAAAGACCCTCACGGTTCTTAACCTAAAGATTTAGTATTTGCAGGTTACCCTAGTATGGTCTTTCTCCCCATATAATGGTCACAGGGCTCTAAGAAGCTGATATATGAGCAGTCTCATGTGCGGACCTGTGACCTGAACACAACACTGTTGTCCCCAGCAGTTCTCTAGGGTCAGTGAATCATACATACATCATACAGAATGCTTTTCTTGTATACCGTGCAAAGCTATGGTTGTCGAGTTGCTTGTTCCTGGAAGGTGTATTGTAATAGCCAGTGGTGTGAGGTGTTCCACATTCCAATATAAGGTTGAACCAGTATAACCCTGCCCTAAGTCGGCTCAAAAATAAAGTATATGGAGGGGTTAGGAAAACCAACAATATATACCTTTAAGTGCACTAAATGCGCACACATATAACCCCCAAAAAAATAAATGTAAATAAAATTCATATGAAACATATTTTATTGAATTAATTCATCATAACAAAATGTGATAATTACAAGGACAGAGTTAAAATGCATAAGTTTGATATAAAATTTTTTTTTTGTGTGTGTATATAGATATAAAATTGTATATGTATATAGAACAAACAAATCAATTAGAGACAGGAGTGGAGTCCAGAAAAGTGGCAAAAAAGGTATATGTATAGATGAATATATCTATACAGATGAAATAACACTGCTGCATAGAAAGGGGGGGGGGAATCAAAATAGTGAGAAAGAACACTGGCAAAAACTCCTAAAACAAGTGCCAAACACGCAATTTAAAGTATGAGCAATAAAGCAATATGAGCAATGATACATTCAGGGCAGGACTCCCGCTCTGACATGTTTCGCTAGGGGCTTAGTCAAGTAGTGATATGAGTGATCAGACACGGTATATATCTAGCAGGTAACCAATCAGGCCCTATATACGCATCTGCCGACCTTTAGAATCACCAGCGGAAGTCGTGATACACAGTCGCCCATGCATCATGTGATGAATCACATGATGCCCACGTCACAATCTGCATGATCACAAACTGACTGGGCTACAAAAAAATGGCCGTTTATGACACTAGAGGTCCAATATAAGGTGTAATGGGCCCGTTTGTTTCATTCTCCAGGTCCGTGTATTGTGGCTCACTCTCTGGGTATACATTCTGACTTAGGCTGGGTTCACACCACATTTTGCAATACAGTTCCCGTATCAGGTTTTTGATGATTATTTAAAAAAAAAAAAAAAAAATCTGATTCCTCAAAACCTAACTAAACTGTATCAAAAGGTGTGTACAAATTTAAATCCATATTCGGTTTGAAAAATTGTGTCTGGTTGTATCCATTTTTTTTTACTTTTCACTCAATTATGAATAAAGTTTCACTTGTTTGATTGAAATTCCAAGAAAAATCTGTGCAAAGTCAAAAACCGTATGATGAAAATCGGATGGAACCCTACGCACTAGGGATCGACCGATATCGTTTTTTTTTTTTTTTTAGGGCCGATAGCCGATAATTTATACCCGTCCAAGGAGGAAGACAGCACTAGTCCCTGCTCTTATGCCCGTGACCATCCGGATAACCAGTCCAGATACAGAACATCCAATTGGTATAGGTCACAGCAAAAAGTATGCAGACTCCCAGTTTCAAAAAGGCTGTGGTCTTTATTTAGGTCATCAGCAATGCAACGTTTCGGCTATGGTGTAGCCTTTGTCAAGCATGCTTGACAAAGGCTACACCATAGCCGAAACGTTGCATTGCTGATGACCTAAATAAAGACCACAGCCTTTTTGAAACTGGGAGTCTGCATACTTTTTGCTGTGACCTATACCAATTCGATAATTTATACCGATATTCTGGTATCAGTTATCTGCTATTTATCCCCCTGCGACACCGCTGCAGATCATTAATTTAAAACGGGCGCTTTAAATCAATGCACTGCAGTGGCTTTTGCAATGCCATAGACTGCTGCCGCCGCCGCCACCCGCTTCTCTCCCCCTACCTGTCAGGGTGGTCCGGGCCATCCATCCTTCCTGTAGTGTCAGGGGGCGTTCCGGGTGAACCGGTCCGGGCTGTCCTTCTCCGGCGGTCATCTTCTCCACTCCGGGCAGGCTCCGGCCTAGTACGCTGCATAGACGCCCGTGTGCAGCGACGCACCTGACGTCAAGGCGTAGCGGCGTCTATTCAGCTACTAGGCCGGAGCCTGCCCGGAGTGGAGAAGATGACCGCCGGAGAAGGACAGCCCGGACCGGTTCACCCGGAACGTGGTGCGGGGGGTGGGGCATTATCTGCTTATCGGCAAGGTAATTGCCGATACCAATAATGCCCAAAATCGTGATTATCGGCCATACCGATAATCTGTCGATCCCTACTACGCACATACGGTTCCCATTGACCCCCATGTTAAAAAAAATATATATGTTTTCAATATGGTTATTCACCCGGACCAAAAACTGGTAGGCTACGGGGGGAAAAAAACTGACAAAACTGTACGAATGCAAAACTGATAAAACCAGCTGCATCTTTTGGCATACGGTTTTCAATCTGGTTCCGTACGGTTTTCAAATTGAAAACATATGGGAATTGTAATGCAAAAACGTGGTGTGACCCCCCCCCCATCCTATCATGGAAGGTTTCCTTTAGTCACCTAAGGTTCATGGCACGTGGCCCGTCGTTCTCAGTATAGAAGGATATGTGTTAGCCGAGGGCTGGCCATGAGGTCATAACTCGTGACGTATTTAACTGTAAAGATCATCCTGGCCATTATCATGAGTAACCAAAGGTAGTGCAGGCAAGTACCGAGCTGTATAGATATGAATCACAGCTGTGTGTACCTGTAACTTCTCATTCTTTCTCTTTTATGACTATGTTAAAGGTGTCCTCAGCTTGTGCCCATATATCCTATTAGTACATAACAATGATATGGAGAGGTTCCTCCATTTACAGTTTTCAGTTTCTTGTGGATTTCCCTGTTGAAATCAATGGGGAAGGTAAAATCTGCACAAAATGTGAAACCTGCCCACAGCAAATCAGTCTAGTGCGGTGTTTTCCCAATCAGGGTGCCTCCAGTTGTTGCAAAACTACAACTCCCAGCATGCCCGGACAGCCAAAGGCTGTCCGGGCATGCTGGGAGTTGTAGTTTTGCAACAGCTAGGGGCACACTGGTTGGAAAACACTTTGCTAATGTATGTCTACCCTAAAGGTGGCCAAATAGATTCCTTAGTGGTGTCAAGATAAAAGCTATTCCTGCCGCCCTCAGAAGACGTGAACGCTTGACCAACCCGAACACGTGTACAGAGTGGGGAAGAAGCTGGCACCAGACTCCTAGTGGCTACTCCTCCATTATGTACAAAAGGTTGGGTATTAAAAGGGTACTCCACTGGAAAACTTTTTTTTTTTTTTTTTTAATTAATGTATGTATTTTACATCAACTGTTGCCAGAAAGTTAAACAGATTTGTAAATTACTTTGATTAAAAAATCTTAATCCTTCCAGTACTTATCAGCTGCTGTATGATCCACTGGAAGTTTATTTTTCTTTTTGAATTTCCTTTCTGTAGGACCACGGTGCTCTCTGCTGACACCTCTGTCCATATTAGGAACTGCCCAGAGTAGGAGAAAATCCCCATAGAAAACCTCTCCTGCTCCGGAAAGTTCCTAAAATGGACAGAGGTGTCAGCAGAGAGCACTGTGGTCAGACAGAAAGGAAATTCAAAAAGAAAAGAACTTCCTGTGGATCATACAGCAGCTAAGTACAGGAAGGATAAAGATTTTTTTTAAACAGAAGTAATTTACAAATCTGTTTAACTTTCTGGTACCAGTTGATTTAACCCCTTAACGACCACGGATGTAAATGTACGTCCTGGCATGGCGGTACTTCGTCCACCAGGACGTACATTTACGTCCTGTGTATGACCGCGAGCATCGGAGCGGTGCTCGTGTCATACACGGCAGGTTTCGGCTGCTATCAACAGCCGGGGACCCACCGATAATGGCTGACGTCCGCGATCGCGCGGGTGTCCGCCATTAACCCCTCAGATGCCGAGATCAGTACAGATCACGGCATCTGTGGCAATGTGCACGTTAAAATAGATGATCGGATCGCCCGCATCGCTCCGATCACCCAGCATGGCGGCCGGAGGTCCCCTCACCTGCCTCCGTCCGTCTCCCGGCGTCATCTGCTCTGCTCTGGTCTGAGATCGAGCAGACCAGAGCAGAAGATCACTGATAATACTGAACAGTGCTATGTCCTATACATAGCACTGAACAGTATTAGCAATCAAATGATTGCTATAGATAGTCCCCTATGGGACATAAAAAGTGTAGTAAAAATAAAAGTGAAAAATCCCCTCCCCCAATAAAAATAAATTGTTTTCAGAAACCTATTTGGTATCGCCGCATGCGTAAATGTCCTATCAAAATATAATGCTAATGATCCCGTACGGTGAACAGCGTAAACGTAAAAAATTGAAAGTCCAAAAAATGCTGCTTTTTGTCACATTTTATTCCAAAAAAAAATTAGCCTTCATACCGCCATATATACGGAAAAATGAAATAGTAATAGGGTGATTTTAGATTACTGATTTTGTACTGTTTTAGATTTTTTTTTTTTTTTTTTTTTTTGGTACAAATATATAAAAGTATCTAGACATGGGTATTATTTTAATCATATTGACCCACAGAATAAAGAACACGTCATTTTTACCGTATAGTGTGAAAACAAAACCCTCCAAAATGTGCAGAATTGTGGTTTTCATTTAAATTTCCTCCCTAAAAATAATTTTTTGGGTTCGCCGTACATTTTATGGTAAAGTGAGAGGTTTCATTACAAAGTACAATTGGTCACATAAAAAACAAGCCCTTATATGGGTCTGTAGATGGAAATATAAAAGTTATGGATTTTAGAAGGCGAGGAGGAAAAAACAAAAACCCAAAAATAAAATTGGCCTTGTCCTTGAGGTGAAAATGGGCTTGGCCCATAAGGGGTTAAGAAAAATTTCAGCATGTTCAATTTTTTTCTTTCCCATAATCTGTTGGGGGAGAGCCAGCACCCCCCTCATACATATAAGAGCTGGAATTCTTACGTAATACATAAATTTAGGTGCACTACTGTGGTAGACAGGTACAATTGAGACATTAGCCTGTATATCCTTGTATGAAGGACAAACCAATACCAGAATTCTTATGTACCTAGATTTCTGGTCTACAATAATTTCCTCTCAATGGGAGCTGTTCATAGGGGGGTTTGAATTATGGGGACCAGACTGTCACATTAGAAGGGAGCAGTGGATTGCACAAGTGCGCTGCCGCACGGTTCATTCTCTGTGGGAGCCGCGGAGATTGAATGCTGTACTCTGCTATTTACCGGAGCTCCTATAGAGAATGTGAACGGAGCGGTCGGATCCCATCAATCTGATTAGCTATAGCTATAAAAGTTGTCAAAACCGCTTTACTTTCTAGTTTGCCAGATCACATGTATGTCCTCTAGCGCCAATTTAATAGGAAGCTCTAGAAGCTGTTGTGTTTCGAGGCGGGGGAGAAAATAGTGTGCACTGGGGGACCCCTACTCTGACAACATTCAGACCTGATAAGGTAATGATTGAGCCCATTATTTAACATGCAAATATCCTTGTCTCCACAGTTTATTGACTAGTGCATTCATTCAGTGCTTGTGGTCCAGTGTCGGCCATCTTGCTTATGTATCATGTTGACTCCTCCTTCTTGTTATATGATCAGTGGACTTTAAGCAGATGTAAATGGCTCATTGATTTATCTATTGACTGCGTGAGTGTGTGAGATTTTCTCTTAGTGTGACAACCTCACATTGTGCAGTGTCGTCATGTTCCATAATTCTTATAGTAACTGGGTACTAGTCGGCACACAAGAATGTATGTTCATGTACATAAATGCATTTTTTGCTTTAATTGTGGTTTGACTATAAATTGTAGCACCTCCTTAGACATTGGAGGCTATGGTGCCAACCATGAAAACATTTTCCTATAAAACAGTGTGCTGAGAATTTCAGAAACTTGAAATGCGCTTTATGTTTAACCATACAGTGTGAATGGGATTTCATAAAATCATCCACCAACACTGTGGCCGATTACAGCCATATGCAATAGTTTTCCTTAGAGTACAAGTAGACCCTGTTATGACCAGACTGAACTGCCAGAGCTATACTAGTTTTTAAAGAACATCTGCAGCAAAATACAACTTATCCTCTATCCACAGGATAGGGGATACGTTTTTGATCGCGGGGGGTCTGAACGCTGGGACCCTGCGAGAGCTGCAACTCTCCTGCAGCTCTCCCGTGTAGTAGGCGTGCCATCGCGACCAACGCGCCTCCTCCATGTATCCCTATGGGAAAGGCGGGGAGGCAGAGTTTGTGCCTCCCTGCCTCTCCCATAGAACTGTATAGGGAGGGGGCGTATCATCGACCTCTGAGAGGTCGACGCTACGTGCATTATCCGCTTACAGAGCGGCAGTGCGGGGCCCCGTTAGGGAGATCCCAGGGGGGCCCAGTGGTCGGGCCCCCTGTGATCAGACACCTATCCTGTGGATAGGTGATAAGTTGTATTTTTCAGATGTCCTTTAATGTTCCAATAAACCAAGAAATTTACCAGGAAAGCTGGTGACACCAACATTTGGGCATCCCAGTCTTAGGGCTGGTTCACATCACGTTTTCTGCAATATGGGAGCGCATACAACAGGGGGAGCTAAAAACTAGTGCTCCCGTATGCCTTTCTATGCAGTCCCGTATGTCATTCATTTCAATGAGCCGGTCGGAGTGAAACGTTCGGTCGGCTCATTTTTGCGCCGTATGCGCTTTTTCACCGGACCTAAAACTGTGGTCAACCGCGGTTTTAGGTCCGGTTGTAAAAGCGCATACGGTGCAAAAATGAGCCGACCGAACGTTTCACTCCTGCTTGCTTATTGAAATGGATTACATACGGGAGCGCATACGAAGGCATATGGGAGCGCAAAGTTTCAGCTCCCCCCTGCTGTATGCGCTCCAGTATGGGGGGAAATGTAGTGTGAACCCAGCGTTAGTTTGCTAGCAGCCTACACATGACTGCTGCAGCCAGTCTGTGATCTATTGCTGTACTCCTGGCATCATGGCGACCATTGCTGAGTGATTATGCCTGGAGTACAGTAAGCGACTGCCGAGGCCGTTTTTTTTTTTTTGTACTAGAGACAGAAATGTGCCCACTGCATCCAAAGGTTGGGTCACCCACCAGAACTTTTGCCGTGGATATGAACTGTTTTATTGGAGAGGTGAATACAGGGTTTTGTTATATTATGACAATGGAGGCTCTTATTTTTGTGGATAACCCCCTCTTAAATGGCTGAAAAGAAATGGGAAATAGTCTGTTTATACAGAGTGCCTATCCTGTTTATAGGGTGCTGCTGTACAATAGGGGTGTTTACGGAGAATGTTTACTATGGTGTAGAGCACAACCTTTTGGAAACTAGGTTGACATGGTTTCTATTTATGTAGTGGAGGTTTCTGGATTGCTTTTTTTTAATCTTATTTAGCTGGTTCATTGCTTCATTGAGGCTGCTTTATCTAATCTTTTCAATGCCGTAAGTTTTACCATATGGTCATGTTTTATAGGAAATCTAAAGGGTTGGTGTTTGTATGGACTACTGGTAAAATACATGCAATGAATTCCCCTTAAATAAGGTATCCAGTGGTGAAAAACGTATCCCGTATCTCCTGAAGGGGGCATGTTGACCACGATACAAAGCGCCGTCGGACACGCCCCCTCAATACAACTCTATGGCAGAGCCGGAGCGCTGTGTTCTGCAATCTCCGGCTCTGCCATAGTTGTATTGAGGGGGGTGTCGGCTGCCGCTTTGTGCGGTGGTCAACATGCGCTATCTGGCCAGCGAGCCCAGTACAGGAGATCGTGGGGGGTCCCAGCAGTCGGACCCCCAGCAATCTGAATCATCCCCTATCCTTAGGATAGGGGATAAGTTTTTCACCACTGGACTACCCCTTTTAAGAGTTCATTCAGACAAGCGGAACCACAGCGTGTTTTACGCTGCGGATCCGCTGCTAAAGGACCGCTACAGGGTGCCTTTTAGATGTGCCAGCTCGTAGCAGCAATACGACGCTACAAGCAGACACATCTAAAAGGCACCCTGTAGCAGTCCTTTAGCGGCGGATCCGCGGCATAAAATACGGTGTGGATCCGCTTGTCTGAACGTACCCTAAATGCGAATGCAGATAAATGTCTTCACTATCTCATCTGGATTTGTTCTTCTTTTCCAGAGCTGTTGGTAAAACTTGTTTGCTGATCAGTTACACAACAAATGCATTCCCCGGAGAATACATCCCCACCGTGTAAGTAATCATGGCCAGTGCCTGTAATAATTCTTATAAGGCTCCATTCATTTATTATGTATTAGTTATTACCTAAACGAGATGATCTACATACTATAACATTAGTACCTGTAAATCTGACCACTTCAGTTATAACAATACCCCAGCATGCCACAGCAGCTGGAGGGCCTACCAGTTATATAGTGCTGACAAAAAAGGCCCCTTTCACACTACAGGTATCATTCTGTAAAAAACCTCCGTTATTACTCTCGGTGTAATGAATTTACAGAAAAATTCATTACACCGGCAAAAAGTCCTGAAAACAGACGTCAAAAAATCCCATTCATGTCAATGGGACTTTTTGAACATCCTTTTGCATCAGGCATGTCCGTTTTTACTAATGTCAGTTATTTTTGCCGGCACAAATTTTTGGTCCTGCAAAAAGGTGGAAAACCAGACGTTAAAATTTTACATTAAAGTCTATGGGAACCGGATGTTCAAAAAAAAAATCAGTTATTGTAAGGTTCTTTAACATCAGTTTTTTTGTAGTGAGCATGCTCAGTACAGCTTTACAAAAAAGTAAAAAACCTGATTAAAAAAAAATGATGTAACTGGTAATAACGGATGAAAATCAGGTCTTTAAGAGAAAAACCCTTTAAAAATAATAGTTGATGGTCATCAGTTATCATCCGTTTTTGCATCATTTATTTTTTTTTTTCATCCATTATTGTAAAATAATGGCATTAAAAAAAGCAGGATGATACCTGTAGTGTGAAAGGGACCTAACTCTGTCAGCTTTGGCTTTGTGAAAACGTAATCTTTTTACATGTCTCCATTGATCTTCAGGTTTGACAACTATTCTGCCAACGTAATGGTGGACGGAAAGCCAGTAAACTTGGGCTTATGGGATACTGCTGGACAAGAAGATTACGATAGATTGCGTCCGCTATCTTATCCACAGACTGTAAGTGTCCGCCCATTTTCTGCAGGTTGTAGAGTAAATACAATTTTGTATGTGAAACATGAACCCCTTTTTAGCGCCGTGAGAATCCCCCTGTGTGGGCTGCGCTTGTATGAGCCTACATTGAAGATGCTAGCAGTCTCCTGCACACCTTCATCAGATGTGGTGGAAGGTCATAGCTGTTGTGTAACAATTGAATTCTTGGCTGAATATATATTAGAGATGAGTGAATTTACAGTAAATTCGATTCGTCACAAACTTCTCGGCTCGGCAGTTGATGACTAGGAAAGAGTCTCCTAGGACTGTATCCACCTTTTCCAGCCAACGGGAGCACCGGAAAGCTGAACTCATTTATGCAGGAAAAGTCATCAACTGACGAGCCGAGAAGTTCGTGACGAAACGAATTTACTGTAAATTCGCTCATGTCTAATAAAAAAAAAAAAAAAAAAATATATTATACACTTTTTTTTATTTTATTTTTATTTCTAAGATAGATATATTAAATTAAATATATCTTATTTAAAAAAAAATTGGGGAATATTTATATGCAGCCAATGACCTAGTGAACTCTTGATGTCTCTTGTAGCAGAAAGTGTTTTGCATACGATCACCAGAGCATCTTTCTATAAAGCTGCACTGTCCCTTCACCTGGGAACGTGTGCGTAAACTGAAAACTGTGTGTAACCAGTCCGCTTTTCAATCGAATGCCTATTGATGGTACTGCCAGTATCACACCATGTAGGGGAATATCGTTTTGACATGGGTAAAGGTAATACCATGTTACTTTACTCCTACATTGTCAAGAGGAACTTCCCTCCACAGAGCTTTCATGGGAAGTCGCAGATGTAGGCATTTATGGTACTAGGTTAGATGACTTATTTTGCATGTACTGTTGCTGTCTCTCTTGGGGCGATCTGACTTATTTGGGAACATGGACAGAGTAGCTGTTCCAAAGAAACTACTTAGTGGTAACTTTTTTGTCACTAAATATAAAGCAGAATTTACTGCTTCCATTTGTCTATCTGCTTTGTAAGAATCCAGTGTTAGACGGCATTGCATGAAGAGTGGTTAGTGATTTCTCCCGGCCATAAGAGGGAGGAGAGCATCCATGAAGCACTAAACTCTGCTTTTGAATCTGAATATTTTTTGTTAGGCTTTAAGCCCGAGCCCCAAAGCTTCCAATGTTTCGGTGAGTTAATTGAAACCTGCAGCTAATGGAGCGGTCTGCAAATTCTCTGTCCGTGTCCGCCACCTCCTGTCGGTGTAGGCTGCAGTCTGTGGAAGGTTTTTCTTTGCTTGCAGAGCACGAATAACGCTTTTTATGTCCCTTTTGATCCACAATCTATAGCACCCTGACTGGGGAAATAAAGAGGAAGAATTAATTTTATTTTCATGTTCTCCTTATGTTCATGTTTGCACTTCCCTGATTCTAAATTTAGAGCACACTTTACCCTTCTGAATAATTTGCTTTTCTTTTCTCTTTGCAGCGTCCAATAATAACAATCTGTGTCTAGATTTGGGCATTTAATAAAAATCCATTAACATTTGGTTTCTTTCTCTTGTTTTGCAGGACGTATTTCTAATTTGCTTTTCTCTTGTGAGCCCGGCTTCCTTTGAAAATGTCCGCGCTAAGGTAAACACGCATTCCCGCTGGGGGTTTGCTACACTTGCAGGAATGTGGGGATGTTTATACGCAGTGAGTTGGAGAGTTTTTGTTGTGGGGGGTGAGAAGTTCACAGTCTGGTAAAATGAGTCCATGTCAATGCATCGCTGACCTAAATCGGGACATGCTGGAGCCATGGGCTCTAGTGTTGGGGCTGGCAGCCTGGTGCGAGTCCTGACTTATGTCCTGGAGTTAGTGTTAATCTGCTTCATTGTTTAGGAAACAGACGGACGGTGTGCTCAATAGTGCAGACGGGGCCCAGCGCTTTACATGACATTACCCTTAATGCGGCTGCTGAATTTCTTTGCCCTGTTTTTTCTTACCTAGTGGTACCCAGAAGTCCGACACCATTGTCCTAACACTCCCATTATCCTCGTGGGCACAAAACTTGATCTGAGAGACGATAAAGACACAATTGAGAAGCTGAAAGAGAAGAAGCTTACACCCATTACCTATCCTCAGGGACTTGCCATGGCAAAAGAGATCGGTATGCTGATGCTGTCTTATACTGTGTATTTATGTAAAACTATCTATCTTGCAATGTATAGAGCTGAAAAGTGTCTCTGCATGATATCTAAGACAGGAAAAGCAAGCTTTACAGCATTGTAGGTAGTGAAGTTATAGGAAAGCACCAACATAGGGCACAAAGTCATGTATGCACAAAAACAGGACAGTGTTGTACATAGCAGCCTTAGGGTGCGTTCACACAGCGGTTTGTCCCCGTTCCGTTAAAAAAAAGGATTTAAAAAAAAAACTGATAGAAACGGCTGATCAAACGGGTATCCGTTTTGAAGCGTTTGTAACAGTTTATAATCCGCTTTTTTATTTTTTTTATTTTGAATTTTTTTGAATGAAAAAATCAGCCACCTACAGACTCCTGCAGCCAGGACTAGTACTACTCCCATCATGGAACAGACTTGTTTCCATGGTGGGAGTAGTAGTTCCTGGCTGCAGGAGTCTGCCGGCGGCTGGGGAGGCTACATTAGTGCTTGTGCTACTACCCACATCATGGAACAGACCCGGTTCCATGATGGGGGTAGTAGTACAGGGGCCGAGGGATTGATCGATCAGAAGTTATTAAGCAGGGGAGCAGGTGGCATGGTCCGCAACCCTGCGATGTACACAATGTATTTTACTTTCATTTCTAAATTCCCCGCGGGGAGCTCTAAATGGCCGGTACCGAGGAGCCAATCAGGGCTCCCTGCAGGGATTTTTAAAATGGACAATGTATATTAAAAGCGCTGTGGGGGGCAAGATATATAGCGCTATATATCTAGCCCCCCAGCGCATTTATAAAGATATAACCCCAGCCAGCGCAAAAATATTTACCCCCGCAGTATGTATATATATCTATATATCTAATATAGCAGAAAAAAATCTTGTCCACAGCACCAATTCCAAAAAAGTGTAGGTTTTATTCCATAACATGTGTCAATACAACAGCAACGTTTCAGTCAGCTCAACCTGACCTTTCTCAAGCAATTGCTTGAGAAAGGTCAGGTTGAGCTGACTGAAACGTCGCTGTTGTATTGACACCTGTTATGGAATAAAACCTACACTTTTTTGGAATTGGTGCTGTGGACAAGATTTTTTTCTGCTATATTAGATATATAGATATATATACATACTGTGGGGGTAAATATTTTTGCGCTGGCTGGGGTTATATCTTTATAAATGCGCTGGGGGGCTAGATAAATAGCGCTATATATCTTGCCCCCCACAGCGCTTTTAATATACATTGTCCATTTTAAAAATCCCTGCAGGGAGCCCTGATTGGCTCCTCGGTACCGGACATTCAGAGCTCCCCACTGGGAATTTAGAAATGAAAGTAAAACACATCGGTGATCGCAGGGTTGCGGATCATGCCGCCCGCTCCCCTGCTTAATAACTTCTGATTGGGTCTCAGAACTGAGACCCGGTGCGATCAATCCCTCAGCCCCTGTACTACTACCCCCATCATGGAACAGAGTCTCATCCATGATAGGGGTTGTAGTACAAACACTAATGTAGTCCCCCCAGCTGTCTGCAGGCTCCCACAGCCGGGGAATTACTACTCCTATCATGGAACAAACTTGTTTCCATGATGAGAGTAGTAGTAGTAGTCCCACAACACTGTAGGAGTCTGCTGATGTCACCTCTTCTGAGCATGCTCAGATGTAATTACAGATATTTTAAACCTGGGTGAAAATGGATGACATTAAAGGTTCATCCGTTTGCCATAGACTTCAATGTTAAAATGATGTCCGTGTTTTCTTTCGTTTTTTTCACGGAAGAAAAAATACTGCATGTGCCGATTTTTCTTCCGTGAAAAAAACGGAAATGAGTGCAAACGGGTGCACACGGATGTAAACAGATTGTAAAAAAATCCCATTGACATGAATGGGATTTTTTTTAAACAGTTTTTAATGCGTTTGCAATCTGCAAAAACTGAGCCGAAACAGGGATAAAAAAAACAGGGGGGCAAACGGCCGTGTGAACGCACCCTTACAGATCACAGTATACATTTACAACATTGCCCTGGGAAAGTACCTGCTTGCTGTGGGGAAGTTTTCCACTATTTTTGTGCGCGGATCGATGTACTTTCCCTTCTTTGTTTGCGACATAAGTCAACAGGCTTTACCATGGGTACATACAAGGAATAATAAATGTATATACTTCGAATTCCTTCTGTCCTAGATACCCCTGTTTATGTATCAGGCATTTGTGAGTTTCCATGCTGTCCAGTTTCTATAACAGTTTTTTCCAACCAGGGTGCCTCCAGCTGTTGCAAAACTACAACTGCCAGCATAACGGCTGTCCGGGCATGCTGGGAGTTGTAGTTTTGCAACAGCTGGAGGCACCCTGGTTGGGAACCGCTGTTCTCTAAGATACCCTAGCAAATAGTGTTGGTGTGTTTACAATGGTGAAAGTCTTGGCTCACTATAGTCTTAGAACTTCCCCACCTCAGAAAATAGTTTGTTCATGCAAAATCCTGCAATAAATTCTGACAGGTGCATTGGGTCATAGAACACTTATAACAAATCAATAATAAAATAAGGAAATGAAGAAAAGGCAGTGACTGCTTTTGTATGTGATCTGCCGGACACCTTTTCAGCTAGAATATAAGACCTTATTCTGCAATGACAATACGCCTCCAAGAAGTGCGTCATCGTATTAAATGAATGTAGTTGCTGTTTTGTCTTGGGTCATATGAGTCGTGCATAAGACACAGGTTGTCAAGGCAGAAATATTGTAGTGAAAATGAGGCCCAGTAGAATGGCAGTAGTGTGTGTGTGTATATATATGTGTGTGTGTATATATATATATATATATATATATATATATATATATATATATATATATATATATATATATATATATATATATATATATATATATATATATATATATATATATATATGTATGTGTACCGTATATACTCGAGTATAGGCAGAGTTTTTCAGCACGATTTTTCGTGCTGAAAACACCCCCCTCGGCTTATACTCGAGTGAACTCCCCCACCCGCAGTGGTCTTCAACCTGCGGACCTCCAGAGGTTTCAAAACTACAACTCCCAGCAAGCCCGGGCAGCCATCGGCTGTCCGGGCTTGCTGGGAGTTGTAGTTTTGAAACCTCCGGAGGTCCGCAGGTTGAAGACCACTGCGGCCTTCAACATCATCCAGCCCCCTCTCACCCCCTTTAGTTCTGAGTACTCACCTCCGCTCGGCGCTGGTCCGGTCCTGCAGGACTGTCCGGTGAGGAGGTGGTCCGGTGGGATAGTGTTCCGGGCTGCTATCTTCACCGGGGAGGCCTCTTCTAAGCGCTTCGGGCCCGGCCTCAGAATAGTCACGTTGCCGTGACAACGACGCAGAGGTGCGTTCATTGCCAACGTAATTCTGCGTCATTGTCTAGGCAACGCCTCTATTCCGGGCCGGAAGCGCGGAGAAGAGGCGCCCCCGGTGAAGATAGCAGCCCGGACCACCTCCTCACCGGACAGCCCTGCAGGACCGGACCAGCGCAGAGCGGAGGTGAGTACTCAGAACTAAAGGGGGTGAGAGGGGGCTGGATGATGTTGAAGGCCGCAGTGGTCTTCAACCTGCGGACCTCCGGAGGTTTCAAAACTACAACTCCCAGCAAGCCCGGACAGCCGATGGCTGCCCGGGCCTTGCTGGGAGTTGTAGTTTTGAAACCTCTGGAGGTCCGCAGGTTGAAGACCACTGAGGGCGAATGATGAGAAGAGGATGATGAAGGGGGGGTGTGTGGGATGATAAGGGGATGATGAAGGGGGGATGTGTGGGATGATGACAAGGGGATGATGAAGGGGGGATGTGTGGGATGATAAGGGGATGATGAAGGGGGGGATGTGTGGGATGATAAGGGGATGATGAAGGGGGGATGTGTGGGATGATGACAAGGGGATGATGAAGGGGGGATTGTGTGGATGATAAGGGGATGATGAAGGGGGGATGTGTGGGGATAAGGGGATGATGAAGGGGGGATGTGTGGGATGATGACAAGGGAATGATGAGGGGGGATGTGTGGGATGATGACAAGGGGATGATGAAGGGGGGGGATGTGGGATGATGAAGGTGGGATGTGTGGGATGATGACAAGGGGATGATGATGAGGATGTTAATGACGGGTCTGGATGATGACAGGGGGGGGGCATGAGGTATTTCCCACCCTAGGCTTATACTCGAGTCAGTTTTCCTGGGATTTTGGGTTGAAATTAGGGGGTCTCGGCTTATACTCGGGTCGGCTTATACTCGAGTATATACGGGTATATGTGTATATATATATATATATGTATATGTATATGTATATGTATATGTATATGTATATATATATATATATATATATATATATGTGTATATGTATGTGTGTTATATATATATGTGTAATATATATATTATATATATGTGTATATATATATGTATATATATATGTGTTATATATATATATATGTGTATGTGTGTATGTGTGTATGTGTGTATAATGTGGTATATGTATATATATAATATATGTATATATATATGTGTGTATGTGTGTATATATATATATATATATTATATATATATATATATATATATATATATATATATATATATATATATATATATATATATATATATATAATATATTCATGGCCATCTGGTTGCTGGGTCTTTCAGATATTTTTCTGTGCCTGGTTTTAAAGGGGCTTCTCACTACAAGTCGCCCGTCGACTGTCTGCTGGATAGGGGATGATTCTTATTTTTCAGACTTTCAGATCCTGTGTTCCTCTGGTGGAAAAAAAAAGTAGTGGTTGGAGCTGCATGCCGTTTCATCATTCCCCTTTCTGGGACTGATGAAGATAGCAGAGTACATTGCCCAACACATGTCTGATCTCCATTGCATTCAACCAGAAGGACAGGACCCCAGCTCCCATGATCGGCGGAGGGGGGGGGGGGGTCATCCTAGTTGTGAGTAATCCTTCTAGGGATGCATTCAACTTTTTTTTATATTCTCTGAGACAATGTTTTAAAACCAGCATGTTTCCAGCTGTTGCAAAACTACAACTCCCAGCATGCCCGGACAGCCAATGGCTGTCCAGGCATGCTGGGAGTTGTAGTTTTGCAACAACTGAAGATGGCTGTTTGAAAAAAAATAAAACTGCTCTGGGGGCTGTTTCTGCTTTCTATGTATCCCGTATAGGAAATGACTGACTGGCTTTCTTCCAACAGGTGCAGTGAAATACTTGGAGTGCTCAGCACTTACGCAGAGAGGACTGAAGACTGTGTTTGATGAAGCAATACGAGCAGTCCTGTGCCCACCCCCAGTGAAGAAGAGGAAGAGAAAATGTCTGCTTTTGTAATCCCAGCACTCCTCATCCTACCCCAGTCCTAGACTCCAACAATGCCAACTCCCCCACCCCCCCCCCCCAGCCCTATTTGTAATAATTCATTCTCTGCCTATAATCTTGAATCTACTACAGAATATTACATTCATTTCCTCCCATATGTGACATGCTTCTTTTCCAGATTCTACTAAAATCCTTTCCTAAAAAAAAAAGAGATCAATCTATTTAGCCTTATTTCTTTCCTATAAAAAACCAAACTGTTTTCCTTTTGCTTCCACTAACTAAACATTGCCAAACGCCTCCTCAACTCGAACATGAGCCATAAAACTCTATAATCCAGACCTTACTTTTTACTCAGATCTGACTTCTGACTCCAACTGTAGCTATACATTGATACTGTTCATATATTGACGGTAGGCCAGGGCCTTACTGCGTATATTAAAACACTTTATTAATCTTAATTCACTGTATTGCATTGTAAATCAAAATGGTTATTTAGGAATGTTAGAGATATTATGTATCTTTTTACTGCTTGGGTTACAAATAAAGTTTTGGTTAAAGGGTACTAATTTGCTCTTTTGGACAAAAATAAAACTATTACGACAGCAATGTAAAATAGGTTTCAGGGTTTTAATAGTAAACATTTAAGCAACAGTATTTAAAGGTGACACTACCGTACCGCTTTGAAACTAGGCGACACAAATGAGGTGTTATGGCTGCAGTAGGTTACTACAGGGTGTTTCACCAGCTGACAATTCCCTCTTCCACCTGTTCCATAGGG
Source organism: Hyla sarda (assembly GCF_029499605.1). Classification (NCBI taxonomy): domain Eukaryota; kingdom Metazoa; phylum Chordata; class Amphibia; order Anura; family Hylidae; genus Hyla; species Hyla sarda. Next base: position 175,404,657 of record NC_079196.1, on the reverse strand, counting down.
CATTGGATGCTCTATCTTGCTGTCGGTGGGCACGTATATAGCAAGGAGTGCACAATGGTATTACGTGACTTATTCCATGTTATAGTACTCTGCAGTCTACTACCAGTACAGTGCAGGGGCGTCCGTACAGTACTGTCATTCCCACAGGTTCAGAGATGTACATGCTTTCCATGTTGCTTGCTCTGGAAATAACGTGTAATCTGATTATTGTAACTTGCATTTTTTTTTTTTGTAGTTTATGAAAGTTATACTTAATATGATACTTGGTTATCTTTCATGTTAATTTTGCTTAAAGGTGTGCGCTTAATGGTTTCTCCTATAACACTAGGTGTACAAATCATGTGAACCTGCTAAACCAGTGTGTAGACCTTCTTCTTCATCTTTTGTTGGCGGCCATACAAATGCAGTAATGACTAATTCTTCTTGTCATCTTTATTTTTTTACATTGTAAATTTTAGCCTTGACTCTGTTCTGCTCTCTAGGATCTGTGAGGTCATATTTCACAGGGCGAGTATTACTGACATGGTGCACATCCCTAACCAACACACAATTAGGAATGACAGGCGCCTCAACCTTTCTACGACACGAACAAACTCAAAGCGCATTTCAGAATGTTGCAAAAACGAAAAAAAAAAAAAAATTGTGAACAGTGTTTTTACATTGATCTTTTGCTAATGCAATTTAGTGTTTTACATGCATGTTTGAATTAATAAATCCTTAAACTACAACATCTTGATACTTTGTGCGATTTTTGTTTGTTTGATCCTTGGTGTTTTGACAGTATTTATATTTGGAAAGTGGGATTTATAGAAAATGCAGATGTAGTAAAGGGTATCTCAACTGAGAATAAGCTGATTTTCCATTCAAATATTACCAGAGAATACAGGGGAAGTGAATAAAACTTTTAATTGTATATCAAAATCAATACACAATAAAGTGAATGTCCTGAGGATACTGCCCAGTTAGGCCTTTCCACCAATAAGATGCAAAGAGTGAATATAGACACACTGTTAAATCAATAAGGTACCACATAATATAGTGTATTACGGAGATAAATTTGCTATCCCAATAAAATGTAGTTCCCAAATATTTCCCGACTCGTTTCAAACACCAGTAGATGACCTCCTCAGGGCCTTGGTGGGAGGCAATAGCCTATATATACTGTAGAGAAAACTTTTTCCAAACACTTTGCACAAAAAGCACATATAGGGCTGTTGATACAGTAGCAGCCCTATTATAGAGTATAGGTACCACTGCGCTCTCTTAAAAGGGTTATCCAGGAAAAAACCTTTTTTTTTTTTATATATATATATCAACTGGCTTCAGAAAGTTAAACAGATTTGTAAATTACTTCTATTAAAAAATGTAATCCTTTCAGTACTTATGAGCTTCTGAAGTTAAGGTTGTTCTTATTTTGTCTAAGTGCTCTCTGACACGTGTCTCGGGAACCGCCCAGTTTAGAAGCAAATCCCCATAGCAAACATCTTCTAAACTGGGCGGTTCCCGAGACAGGTGTCATCAGAGAGCACTTAGACAGAAAAGAACAACCTTAACTTCAGAAGCTCATAAGTACTGAAAGGATTAAGATTTTTTAATAGAAGTAATTTACAAATCTGTTTAACTTTCTGGAGCCAGTTGATATATAGACAAAGAATAAGTCAGCCAGCACTTTAGTTGATACCAAACTATTATATGGACCTGGCCTACAGGTGCACGCTACTAGGCTAGATGTACAGCTACAGAAGAATGCAGCAGCACACTGCCAGCACAAGGATATAGGTGAAACATGAAAATGCAGTTAAAACATGGAGAGCTATACAGCTATGGTGTAATAGATGCAAATGTGAAACTATGAGATAGTGAGGCACTTAGCTCGCAAATTTGTCTCCGCCGGCGGTCAAATAGCTTGGACCGTCCCACCGCGATAAGGTGGCCTCATTGGGACGAACCCTACACTGTGAATATGCCTCTGTGTGAACAGTTCAGTAAGCATGTATAGCTCTCTGTTTTATCTGCATGTTCATGTTTCACCTATATCCTTGTGCTGGCAGTGTGCTGCTGCATTCTTCTGTTGCTGTATATCTAGCCTAGTAGCGTGCACCTGTAGGCCAGGTCCATATAATAGTTTGGTATCAACTAAAGTGCTGGCTGAATTATTCTTTGTCTACATTGCACATACGGGGGAGTGGCTACCTCCATGTTGGCCTTGCACCCCACCCACCTCTATCAGGTGTGTATATAAGGTGTCTTGGATGTTCCAGACCCTGCCATGCTTACTGAACTGTTCACACAGAGGCATATTCACAGTGTAGGGTCCGTCCCAATGAGGCCACCTTATCGTGGTGGGACGGTCCAAGCTATTTGACCCCCGGCGGAGACAAATTTGCGAAGTGCCTCACTATCTCATAGTTTCACATTTGCATCTATGACACCATAGCTGTATAGCTCTCCATGTTTTATCTGCATGTTCATGTTTCACCTATATCCTTGTGCTGGCAGTGTGCTGCTGCATTCTTCTGTTGCAGTTGATATATAGAATTTTTTTTTTCCTGGAATACCCCCTTTAATGGTAGGGCACAGATATACAAAGCAGGAGTAGGCCTTTGACCTAGTCTGGTGTCCTGTCTTGTTTACTGTGCGAACCTACAATGGCGGGGAGCTGTGCGATCATGCCGGCTGCTACGCGCACATGAAAGTGGGCTTTAGTCCCTAGAAGGCTCATTTCACATGATCAGATCACAGATCTATACTATGTCACTCAAATTTCCATCTTTTTATATGGAGGTGACTGTGTGGTTTAAACCTGCCTCTACACCACCATGTGAAATGCCTGCTGACCCCTTAGTGCAAGATGTAAAGGTAGAAGAAGCAATCCTGCTACTTATCCCAACCCCACTAGCCTTTATAGATCACTCCGGGTTTAGGGAGCGATTTATCAATCAAGACCAATAATTTTTTTTTTTTGTTCCTTTACAGTTATGGTTTAAAGATTTTCCTTTACAGGAACTAAGTGGCCAAAGCTTAGCCCCTGAAAAACAACCCTAAAGTATTTTTTGCCACCAAATAAGCAAAAATACTTTGTCATCAGTCTCTGGTTTCAACATGCTGTGAGTAGAGATGAGCGAATTTATGCAGGAAAAGTCATCAACGGCCGAGCCAAGAAGTTCGTGACTAGAGATGTGCGAACTTTACAGTAAATTCGATTTGTCACGAACTTCTCGGCTCGGCAGTTGATGACTTTTCCTGCATAAATTAGTTCAGCTTTCCGGTGCTCCCGTGGGCTGGAAAAGGTGGATACAGTCCTAGGAGACTCTTTCCTAGGACTGTATCCACCTTTTCCAGCCCACCGGAGCACCTGAAGGCTGAACTAATTTATGCAGGATAAGTCATCAACTGCCGAGCCGAGCAGTTTGGGACGAATCGAATTTACTGTAAGTTCGCTCATCTCTAGCTGTGAGCATCAGATCTGAGGCTTACGCTCCCATGCACTGGTTCTCCGCTTTCTATACTTTTCCCAAAAATTCTGCCTGTTTGATCCTTGAGCCAAATTTCCTGGAATGCCGGCATTTATCAGAAATTATGGACACCCCTTTATGTTCTGTAGTGCTCCACTTAGAGGTTGGAACTGGTAAAATAATTTTTTTTTAATAATAAAAATAAAATAAAAATTTCTCCCCCTCCTCAAATCTCTTGGCTTGCTTTACCTGGAATCTGCTTCCCACAGAGTGTTCCTTGCTGGCGATCATGACGATAAGCAGATGTGTTCTGCTCAAGTAACAAGACATAACTAGAATGGAATTCCAGAGCGTGCTGAGGACTGTGCGTGTTCTAGAAGCCTCAGCGCTTACACATCCATGAACCTTGTGGAAAAAAAACATTCCGGCCTCTAGCATGCTTCACAGATTAAATTGGGTCAAGGTATTTGACTGAGAATGTATAGAACAGTGTTTCCCAAACAAGGTGCATCCAGCTGTTGCAAAACTACAACTCCCAGCATGCCCAGACAGCCGAAGGCTGTCTGGGCATGCTGGGAGTTGTAGTTTTGCAACAGCTGGATGCACCCTCGTTGGGAAACACTGTTATAGAGTGTTTTATATACTTGTGTTCATAAACCATGAACAGTATGGCTGCAGGATGGCTACTAGAGATGAGCGAACTTACAGTAAATTCGATTCGTCACAAACTTCTCGGCTCGGCAGTTGATGGCTTTTCCTGCATAAATTAGTTCAGCTTTCAGGTGCTCCCGTGGGCTGGAAAAGGTGGATACAGTCCTAGGAGACTCTTTCCTAGGACTGTATCCACCTTTTCCAGCCCACCGGAAAGCTGAACTAATTTATGCAGGAAAAGCCAGCAACCGCCGAGCCGAGACGTTCGTGACGAATCGAATTTACAGTAAGTTCGCTCATCTCTAATGGCTACGTATGGTCACAGCTAGAGTTGGGCGAACTTACAGTAAATTGGCTCATAGCAAACCTCGCAGCTCGGCTGTTGATTACTTTAGTCTGCATAAATTAGTTCAGCTTTCCAAGGGCTCCAGTTGCCTGGAAAAGGTGGATACAGACCTAGGAGACCTAAGACTGTCACCCCAGACTTTTCCAGGAAACTGGAGCCCTTGGAAAGCTGAACTAATTTACGCAGACTAAAGTAATCAACAGCCGAGCTGCGAGGTTTGCTATAAGCCAATTTACTGTAAGTTCACTCAACTCTAGTCACAGACTTGGGAAGTTTTATTTTGGGGAGACAGATCATATAACATGTATATGGGTTTACAAATAAATCCTAAATGTGAGCAGATGGCTTCTAAAATGACAGCATTGGATTAACACAGACCCAGACGGAATAAAGTGTTCACTTTTTGCAACCACTTTATCTTGTTTACCTTGGCGACTATCGCTCTTGTTTTCTCTCCCTCATAGGTCACATGATTCATCTATTAGTATTTGTTGTTCTGTCTAGCAGGAAGTAAAGGGAAGAATGTGGATAGCTAAGAGGCTATGCTTAGAGATTATCTCAATAACAATGACTAATTCCCCTAAAAAAAAAAGCCCAGAGTAAACGCTTCCTCATAGCATTGATCCCTGCCCTATGTACAGAAGTGCTAATATTAGACTGAGGTATTGGGGGAGCCCTAGATGAAATCATCCTCAGGGGTGCACCCTCTACAACAGGGGTCCTCAAACTTTTTAATCAGGGGGCCAGTTCACGGTCCCTCAGACCGTTTGGGGGGGGGGGGGGCGGACTATAGATTAAAAAAAAAAATGTAAACTATGAACAAATTCCCATGTACACTTATAAATCTTATTAGTGGACTACCCCTTTAAGTATGCAGCACAGTCCCCCCCCCCCCCTTCCCCCACATTAGGTAGGCAGCATAGTTCCTCCTACAATAGATTGGCAGTATAGATCCCCCCCCCCACATTAGGTTGTAGTTCCCCCACATTAGGTTGGCAGTATAGTCCCCCACATTAGGTTGGCAGTATAGTTCCCCCACATTAGGTTGGCAGTATAGTTCCCCCACATTAGGTTGGCAGTATAGTTCCCCCACATTAGGTTGGCAGTATAGTCCCCCACATTAGGTTTGCGGTATAGTTCCCCACATTAGGTGCAGTATAGTTCCCCCACATTAGGTGCAGTATAGTTCTCCACATTAGGTTGTAGTTCCCCCACATTAGGTTGGCAGTATAGTTCCCCCACATTAGGTGCAGTATAGTTCCCCCACATTAGGTGCAGTATAGTTCTCCACATTAGGTTGTAGTTCCCCCACATTAGGTGCAGTATAGTTCCCCCACATTAGGTTGTAGTTCCCCCACATTAGGTGCAGTATAGTTCCCCCACATTAGGTGCAGTATAGTTCTCCTCATTAGGTTGTAGTTCCCCCACATTAGGTTGGCAGTATAGTTCCCCCACATTAGGTGCAGTATAGTTCCTCCACATTAGGTGCAGAATAGTTCCCCACATTAGGTGCAGTAGAGTTCTCCACATTAGGTTGTAGTTCCCCCACATTAGGTTGGCAGTATAGTTCCCCCACATTAGGTTGGCAGTATAGTCCCCCACATTAGGTTGGCAGTATAGTTCCCCACATTAGGTGCAGTATAGTTCCCCCACATTAGGTGCAGTATAGTTCTCCACATTAGGTTGTAGTTCCCCCATATTAGGTTGGCAGTATAGTTCCCCCACATTAGGTGCAGTATAGTTCTCCACATTAGGTTGTAGTTCCCCCACATTAGGTTGGCAGTATAGTTCCCCCACATTAGGTGCAGTATAGTTCCCCCACATTAGGTTGTAGTTCCCCCACATTAGGTGCAGTATAGTTCCCCCATATTAGGTGCAGTATAGTTCCCCCACATTAGGTGCAGTATAGTTCTCCTCATTAGGTTGCAGTTCCCCCACATTAGTTTGGCAGTATAGTTCCCCCACATTAGGTGCAGTATAGTTCCCCCACATTAGGTGCAGTATAGTTCCCCCACATTAGGTGCAGAATAGTTCCCCACATTAGGTGCAGTATTGTTCTCCACATTAGGTTGTAGTTCCCCCACATTAGGTTGGCAGTATAGTCCCCCACATTAGGTTGGCAGTATAGTTCCCCCACATTAGGTGCAGTATAGTTCCCCCACATTAGGTGCAGAATAGTTCCCCACATTAGGTGCAGTATAGTTCTCCACATTAGGTTGTAGTTCCCCCACATTAGGTTGGCAGTATAGTTCCCCCACATTAGGTTGGCAGTATAGTTCCCTCACATTAGGTGCAGTATTGTTCCCCCATATTAGGTGCAGTATAGTTCCCCCACATTAGGTGCAGTATAGTTCTCCTCATTAGGTTGTAGTTCCCCCACATTAGGTTGGCAGTATAGTTCCCCCACATTAGGTGCAGTATAGTTCCCCCACATTAGGTGCAGTATAGTTCCCCCACATTAGGTGCAGTATAGTTCCCCCACATTAGGTGCAGAATAGTTCCCCCACATTAATGTGGGGAACTATACTGCAAACTAATGTGGGGGAACTATTCTGCACCTAATGTGGGGGAACTATACTGCACCTAATGTGGGGAACTATACTGCAAACTAATGTGGGGAACTATACTGCAAACTAGTTTGCAGTATAGTTCCCCACATTAGGTGCAGTATAGTTCCCCCACATTAAGTGCAGTATAGTTTCCCCACATTAGGTGCAGTATAGTTCCCCCACATTAGGTGCAGTATAGTTCCCCCACATTAGGTGCAGTATAGTTCCCCACATTAGGTGCAGTATAGTTCCCCCACATTAGGTGCAGTATAGTTCCCCCACATTAGGTGCAGTATAGTTCCCACACATTAGGTGCAGTATAGTTCCCCACATTAGGTGCAGTATAGTTCCCCACATTAGGTGCAGTATAGTTCCCCCACATTAGGTGCAGTATAGTTCCCCCACATTAGGTGCAGTATAGTTCCCCACATTAGGTGCAGTATAGTTCCCCACAGACATACAGCCTCCAGCCATACAGTGTATGCCAAAATCAGCCTTTTACACAGAACTTACCTCCACAGAGGACGCGTATTTTACCCTGTAGAGCAGCCATTTCGGAGTCCCTCCTGCAGTATATCAGCAAGTGACATGAGTTATTTTCTTTTGTGGGGTTTATAGTCACCATGGATTTTATTTTAACTTGAGTGGCTCAACGGAGGGTGAAGGTCCCTCAGAGACAACCATGTTGCAAAATAGTAGCCTTTACATTATCCAAAACACATAAATCCGTTGATAAATACTCCCCCATAGTGTTTTGCCAATAACAGCACCACTTTGGTCTGCAGGGTGTGCCTAGTACTGCAGCTCAATCTCTGGACATAAGTGTTTTATAGGGAAGGAGAGCAAAATCCAAAAGACCTAAACGACTTAATTTTCCTTTATGCACGAGCGAAGCATTATTAGACATCTAGCATATTGGATCCACTAAAGGATACCCCCGAGGTAAAGATGGGCAGCAAGAGCACTTCACTACTGAGAGAAAACTAGAAAGTAACACATAATACAACTTAGAATTGTCAGTTTCCCCTTATAAAGATCGCTTTTATAGTTTTCCCTATGTCAAACCACTAAAAACCATCAGCTATTGTCTATTCTTCTAGTATAGTTATTACCTATTGATAAATACTGAACAAGGTGACAGTACTAGATAAGAAAAGCTTGAAGCGCACCTTGTAAGTGACGCTGACATACTGTAGACCAGCGTTTCCCAACCAGTGTGCCTCCAGCTGTTGCAAAACTACAACTCCCAGCATGCATGCTGGGAGTTGTGGTTTTGCAACAGCTGGAGGCACACTGGTTGGGAATCACTGCTGTAGACTAACAGGTGATCTTTTCTTTCAATGTGATCATTGGAACAGCAAAGCCAATCCCTTAAAGGGGTACTCCGTAGCTAGACATCTTATATTTTAACAGTTCGCATATTTATGCGCACGGTGGCACCACATATCTTTATGTTTATTTTTGTTTACATTATTTTATTTAAAAAATGGTGAAAAGGGGGTGAAGTCTAACTTTTATTAGGGATGGGGCTTAAAGGTTATCCAGGAAAAAAACTTTTTATATATATATATATATATATATATATATATATATATATATATATCAACTGGCTCCAGAAAGTTAAACAGATTTGTAAATTACATCTAATAAAAAATCTTAATCCTTTCAGTACTTATGAGCTGCTGAAGTTGAGTTGTTCTTTTCTGTCTAAGTGCTCTCTGATAACACTTGTCTCCAGGAACCACCCAGTTTACAAGCAAATCCCCATAGCAAACCTCTTCTACTCTGTGCAGTTCCCGAGACAAGCAGAGATGTCAGCAGAGAGCACTGCCAGACAGAAAAGAACAACTCAACTTAAGCAGCTGATAATTATTGGAAGGATTAAGATTTTTTAATAGAAGTAATTTACAAATCTGTTTAACTTTCTCAAGCCGGTTGATATAACATTTTTTCCCCCTGGAATACCCCTTTAATTACATTTATTCACTTTTTTATTTTTTACACTATTTTGTGGTCACCATAGATGACTATTACATGTAACCTCTTGACTGCATACATTGAACAATGTGCCATAGCACAGCATTAATCAGTCTTATTGGTGCTCCATTAATGCAGCCTGCCATGGCTTCCTGCACTATTTGAGTACCGTTTGGAGGCTGGAGGTGAAGGCAAGTAGGGACTCTCCGCCTGTCTGCTCACCTGATCGGACAACACAATTTCACTGTGGTGGTCCCGTTCAGCTCCCCTGTGCAGCTGATTTTTTTATTTATACCTGCCACAATCAACTTTGTTCACAGTGTTTAGAGGGTTAAAGGGGTACTCCAGTGGAGAACTTATTATTATTATTTTTTTTAATAAACTGGTGCCAAAAAGTTAAACAGATTTGTAAATTACATCTATTAAAAAAATCTTAATCCTTCCAGTACTTATTAGCTGCTGAATACTACAGAGAAAATAATTTTATTTTTGGAACACAGAGCTCTCTGCTGACATCTTGACCACAGTGCTCTCTGCTGACATCTCTGTCCATTTTAAGAACTGTCCAGAGTAGGAGAAAATCTCCATAGCAAACATATGCTGCTCTGGACAGTTTCTCTGTAGTATTCAGCAGCTAATAAGTACTGGAAGGATTAAGATTTTTAATAGAAGTCATTTACAAATCTGTTTAACTTTCTGGCACCAGTTGATTTAAAAAAAATAAAAAGTTTTCCACCAGAGTACCCCTTTAATGACGGACATCACCCCGAATGGTGATATCCAGCATAAGCAGCCAGGACCATTCTGTCCTTTTACGCCAAATAAGGCTTTGTATCTGTTAATAAATTCCCCCATTATTTTTATTCTATAGGTCTATACGATTACACAATACCCAATTTATATAGGTTTGGTTTTATTTGTATGCTTAAAATGATCTTCTTTTGACCCCTATAGCTCTTTTATTTTTCCGTATGTGGGGCTGTATGAGGGCTAATTTTTTTGTTTTGATGGAACTTTTTGATCACTTTTTATATATTTTTTCTAGTATACGAACTGACCAACAATCAGCAGTATTAAACTTTTTTTTATTTTTATTACATTTACACCATTCACACTGCGGTTTCATAAACGTTACTTTCATAGTAAGTACATTTCCACACTCCACGTTTGTTTCTGTCTACATTATTTTATTTATTTAAAATTAACTTTTATTGTGGAATTCTTTTTTTCTTTACTATTTTTCAGTCCCCAAAAAGGACTAAAAAAGTAACTGCAGTCTTTCAATTGCAAATGCTGCACAATTTTATGCAATAGCATAGCATTGGTCAGTGTTATTGGCACTCTGCTATAACAGGCTGTTGAGGCTGCCTGTATACTTGGAGCGCTGATCTGCCAGCACAGAGCCATCGTCACAGCTGATTGGACCACGTAGTTGGAACTCAACCAACACATGACTTTGGGCTGGAGCAATTTTCTTTGTAAATAGAGATGCAGGTATGTAGCTTTATGTATATACAGGGGATTCGGAGCTCTGACCACTATAAAAGTATACTATGAGATAAATCAGCAGAACTTTAGAGCTACAAAACACTTGGTCACTTTAAGAAGTATTTTTAACCCCATAACGATGCGGGACGTAAATGTACGTCCTGGTGATGTGGTACTTAACGCACTAGGACGTACATTTATGTCCTAAGCATAACCGCGAGCATCGGAGCGATGCCCGGATCATGCGTGGCAGGTCCCGGCTGTGGATCACAGCCAGGGACCCGCCGGTAATGGCGGACACCCGCGATCCCGCGGATGCCGTGATCAATACAGATCATGGCATCTGCCGCATCGCTGGTCACTAAAATGGATGATCGGATCGTCCGCAGCTCTGCCGCGGCGATTCGATCATCCAGCATGGCAGCCGGAGGTCCCCTCACCTGCCTCCGCTGCCTTCCCAGCGTTTTCCGCTCTGATCTGCCTTCCCACAGACCAGAGAAGATGACCGATAACCCTGATCAGTGCTATGTCCTATACATAGCACTGAACAGTATAAGCAATTGAGTGATTGTTATAAATAGTTCCCTATGGGGACTATTAAAGTGTAAAAATAAAAGTAAAAAAATAAAGTAAGAAAAAATGTGAAAAACCCCCTCCCCCAATAAAAACGTAAATTGTCCCATTTTCCATTTTAAATGTACTAAGTTGGTTAAAAAGTTAGCGATTTTTTTTAAGCGCAACAGTAATAGAAAAGTATGTTATCATGGTTATCATTTTAATCGTATTGACCCAAAGAATAAAAGAATACATGACATTTTTACCGTAAATTGTACTTCGTGAAAACAAAACCTTCCAAAATTTGCAAAATTGCGGTTTTCTTTTTAATTTCCCCACACAAGTAGTATTTTTTTGGTTGCGCCATACATTTTATGGTACAGTGAGTGATGGCATTACAACGGACAACTGGTCGTGCAAACAACAAGCCTTCATACTAGTCTGTGGATGAAAATATAAAAGATTTATGATTTTTTGAAGGCGAGGAGGAAAAAATTAAAATGTAAAAATGTTATTCTCTGCGTCCTTAAGGCCCAAAATGGGCTGCGTCCTTAAGGGGTTAAGGAGACTAGAGATAACACACTATTTACACTACACAAGTTATTGCGGTTTGTCATAAAGGGGTAGTCCAGTGGTGAAAAACTTATCCCCTATCCTAGTTTGAGACCGCGGGGGGTCCGACCGCTGGGGCCCCCTGCGATCTCTCTGTACGGGGGCCAGTCTCTACGGCCAGATAGCGGGTGTCGACCCCCGCACGAAGCGGCGGACGACACGCCCCCTCAATACATCTCTATGGCAGAGCCGGAGATTGCCGAAGGCAGCGCTTCAGCTCTGCCATAGAGTTGTATTGAGGGGGCGTGTCGGCTGCCGCTTCGTGCGGAGGTCGACACGCCCCCTTCCCGTGGGCTGTCGGGGCTCCGTACAGGAGATCGCAGGGGGCCCCAGCGGTCAGACCCCCTGCAATCTCAAACTTATCCCCTATCTTTAGGATAGGGGATAAGTTGTTCACCACTGGGTCACCACTGGACTACTCCTTTAATATATTCATGGTTGAAAGTTTACTTTTCTTTTACAAAACTTCAAATCCCCTACATAGACATAAGTCAGAGGGTGTGGTTAGGTCACTAATGTATTCTACTAACACCACTATGACTGAACTTTATGGATTTTCCCTTTTATCTACTATAATGATTATAGTAGTAATGAACAGTAGTTACCAGTAGATGGCAGTAAAGTATTCCCAGTAAAGTCTATTACGAAAAGGCTGTAAATACCGGAGATTGACAAAATAACTAGAACCCCAACTACAGATCATAAACAAAAATATAGCAGCAATGTTATGGTGGACCCAGAACATAGCCATTTATTCCCAAGACAAGCGCTGATCCTTCCTAAGCATGTCCATTACTGTCTGGCAGGTAAGTACTAAATTCACCTTATGGTGGAGAACCCCTTTATAGACACAGCCCATTTTATCCTTGAAGAAACATCCAGCTTCAATTTAGCATTTTCAATTTTTCCTGCTCTCCTCCATATACAAACCCATAAGACTGCTTGTTCTTGTCCTTTTAGCCAAAGGATAGGGGATAAGATGCCTGATCGCGGGGGTCCCGACGCTGGGGACCCCCGTTATCTTGCACGCCGCATCCCGTTAAAATCAGTCCCCGGAGCGTGTTCGCTCCGGGTCTGATTACTGTCGATCACGGGGTCGGAGCGTTGTGACGTCAAGGCTCCGCCCTGTGTGACGTCACGCTCTGCCCCCCTCAATGCAAGCCTATGGGAGGGGGTGTGACAGCTGGTCACACAGGTCCTTTGGATAGGGGATAAGATGTCTAAGCGCCGGAGTACCCCTTTAACTGTAAAAGTGACAGGTTCTCTTTATACTGTGGGTCGATACAATTAAAATGATTACCATGTTTTATAAACATACTTATTTAGTAAATAAGTATGTTTATAATCGCCCTATTCTGACCCCTATAACCTTCTTATTTTTCTGTATTTGCGGCTGTATGAGGGCTAATTTTTTGCACTTTGATCTATAGTTTTTTTCAGATCAGTACTATCTGTGATCTACTTGTGTGGTCTACCAGAAAGCGTCATACCAGGGGATCTCAGCATAGCAGCAGGAGGCAGGTGAGGAGATTTCCACTCACCATCTTGACTAATTGGACCCCTGAGATCACACTTCGGGGGGGTCCGATGAGTCTCACATAGCCCCAATGATGCTCTAGATGGCGTAATTAGTACTGATCACAGTATCTAAAGTGTTACTGGTGGGCATGATGGCTTATAGCAACCGATACCCACCATGCATGAAGCGAATGTAGCTACTGCATTTGTTTTAACCCCTTGTTTTAAGGGGGTTAAAACAAATTAGCAGATTTTTAGAAAAGCAAAAGGAATAAAGCGTATCAACAGCAATATGAGTGTTACCTGTAGATACCTGTACTGAGGCCGTACTGTAAAAATGGCAACTATAGATGACACCTCCCTCCACATCCCTTATTAAAATGATGCTATTCCTGAGATGCCATCCTATAATTGTGCCCAAGGGGGGGGGGGGGGGGCGCTCAATACTTCCCCTCCACAGATTTTCCTCGCCAGTGTCAATGTCATTTTAAATAAAGTTGTGACCATTTGACACCTGATTACAATGTCTTGTGTGTTTATTTTGCATTCTTTGGTTTCATTAATTTTGTTTAGGACTTGGGGGTCCGTGAAATATTGCAAAGTTATAAAGGAAGACACCTGCCTCACATGACCACAATATACTCCATGAGTACGCATGTTCGCCCCGGAGGGTGCCCCTAGGATAGAGCCGGGGATGGCAGAACTCCTGCAAGTTTCCACTCATCGTTTGATTAAAGGGACACTAAAAACCTTGCAAAATACGGAGGAAAGAATTACTACGTTAAGACTTATAGCAGGAAACTTGCTGGCAAAAAAATCCCTCCTTCATTTCATCATTGACTGGGGATCGGCTAAACCGGTTGATAAATTGGCAAACCGCAGGTCACATTCCCGCTCAGCCAATGACCGGTTAAGGTGGGACACCGCTGCAGCCAGTGATTGTCTGAGAAGATTGTTTCTCACATCCTGAGAGTTCTTTAGACACTCGCTGGGGCAGTGGAGTACCCTTTTAAGAACTACAGGGGTATTCATGAAAAGTGAAGGTGAGAACGTCTTTTTACTCCACTTATTCACGCGGTGGGAACTGTGTACCTGCACCAAATTTATTACATGGTGCCGGGCATGTGATAAATCTGGTGGTGATTTTTTTCTCACTTCAGTACTCCACTTTGTATGGTGATTCCTTTGCGACTTTTTGTGCAACTTTTTAACCCATGCAACAAAATGTGCAACTTTTTAATAATGCTGTCCACAGTCATTTTCTAAGCCAAGTGAGAACTGGTATATAATTGCACCTAAATAAGTGTAGTTGTGCCAAAATTTGCGACAAACTGAAAAGCCACAAATCATAAAATCCTGACCACTGCATGAGTTCAACTTAAATGACAACTTCCAACATCACTTTGAAAAAAGGTTTCTATTAGGTCTGTCGCAAAACTTTGTCTCTAAAAAAAAAAACTGCACCAAAAAATAGAGACAAACTACAGCCAAAATAATGAAGTACAAGGTTTTATACATACCCCCCTCTATGTTACTAGACAGGGCTGTGTCTTTCCAAATCCTGTCCAATCATCTGAATTGACTAATAAAGGTGGAGAAACATGGCAGAGGTGACCAAGAGAAATGAAAGCTACATTTCCAGTGTCATAGCAAAGGGTCTGAATACTTATGTCCAGGTGAAATTTCGTTTTTTTCTTAATAATACATTTTCAAAAAATAAACCAAGGCTGGCACCATGACTGACAGGGGTACTTTGCTGCTTGCTCACACCCCCTCCCATAGACTAGCATTGAGGGGGCGGGGTGTGACATCATGAGGGGGCGGGTCTATGACATCACGAGCTCCCGGCTCCAGTGTTCAGAACAGTTTGTTCCAAACGCTGAGTGGCAGAGTACCCCTTTAATTTGGAGCACAATTAGGGTACATTCACACAGGCAGATTTATTTTTGGGTTTCCCACTGCGTATTTGAAAGGGGACGGGCTCTTCTCAGCTGTCCGCAGCAGATTTTCCAGGAATTTAAGCTGCCACGGAAAATCTGCTACGGACAGCCGAGAAGAGCCCGCCCCCTTTCAAATATGCAGCAGGAAACCCACAAATAAATCCGCCTGTGTGAACATACCCTTACTGTGAGAAAGGCACTAAGTCGGTACTTAAAGTGGTGGATTTAGCCCTTTAAGGCTAAGTTTCCACTTGGTTTTTTTTCTGGCAGTATTTGGATATCTGCCACTGAAACTTTTGAGCCAAAGCCAGAAATGTATTCAAAAGGAATAGGACATATAAAGGAAGGACTTACACTTCTCCTACCTTATGGATCCACTTCTGACTTTGGCGCATAAACTGCAGTGGCAGTATTCCAAAAATTACTAGAAAAAAAAAACAAGTGGGCACTATTAAAAGGAGTAGTTTGATAACATATATTAATTTCTAATCTTAGCCAGACTGGGCTGCAAAAAGCCCCACTAAGGGCCAGTGAATGACTGAGCAAGCCCTTCTTGTGTTGTGATGTGAAAAGAGGTGGTAAGCAACAGGGAAGAGGCAGCAGCAGAGGCGGGAGATTGTGCAAAGTGAGTGCAGGTTTTTATTTTATTTTTTGTGTGTTGTTTTTTTTTTTTTTTTTTGCCTTTCCCTTGTTAAAAGGAAAATAAATATATGACCAACCCTTTATAATGTAGGGGGGACTAAGGGGGCGCAATTACAGGAGGTACAATTTAAGTGGGATGGCAAAGTTACTGAGCAGGGGCACTATTAATTTGAAGAAGCACTAAAACACTGCTCAAAAAAATAAAGGGAACACTAAGATAACACATCCTAGATCTGAATGAATGAACTAATCGTATGCACATTCAACTATGTTAAGACGAAAGTATTTCAGACAACAAAATCACACAAAAATTATCAATGGAAATCAAATTTATCAACCCATGGAGGTCTGGATATGGAGTCACACTCAAAATCAAAGTGGAAAAACCGCACTACAGGCTGATCCAACTTTGATGTAATGTCCTTAAAACAAGTCACAATGAGGCTCAGTAGTGTGTGTGGCCTCCATGTGCCCGTATGACCTACCTACAATGCCTGGGCATGCTCCTGATGAGGTGGACAGTCTGGACAGTCTGTGGTACAACGTGGCATTGGTGGATGGAGAGAGACATGATGTCCCAGATGTGCTCAATCGAATTCAGGTCTGGGGAATGGGCGGGCCAGTCCATAGCATCAATGACTTCCTCTTGCAGGAACTGCTGACACACTCCAGCCACATGAGGTCTAGCATTGTCTTGCATTAGGAGGAACCCAGGGCCAACCACACCATCATATGGTCTCACAAGGGGTCTGAGGATCTCATCTCGGTACCTAATGGCAGTCAGGCTACCTCTGGCAAGCACATGGAAATGCCACCCCACACCATTACTGACCCACTGCCAAAGCGGTCATGCTGGAGGATGTAGCAAGCAGCAGATCGTTCTCCACGGCGTCTCCAGACTCTGTCACATCTGTCACATGTGCTCAGTGTGAACCTGCTTTCATCTGTGAAGAGCACAGGGCGCCAGTGGCGAATTTGCCAATCTTGGTGTTCTCTGGCAAATGCCAAACATCCTGCATGCTGTTGGGCTGTAGGCACAACCACCACCTGTGGACGTTGGGCCCTTATACCACCCTCATGGAGTCTGTTTCTGACCGTTTGAGTGGACACATGCACATTTGTGGCCTGGTGGAGGTCATTTTGTAGGGCTCTGGCAGTGCTCCTCCTGCTCCTCCTTGCACAAAGATGGAGGTGGCGGTCCTACTGCTGGGTTGTTGCCCTCCTACGGCCTACTCCATGTCTCCTGATGTACTGGCCTGTCTCCTGGTAGCGCCTCCATGCTCTGGACACTACGTTGACAGACACAGCAAACCTTCTTGCCACAGCTCGCATTGATGTGCCATCCTGGATGAGCTGCACTACCTGAGTCACTTGTGTGGTTGTAGACTCTATCTCATGCTACCACTAGAGTGAAAGCACAGCCAGCATTCAAAAAGTGACCAAAACATTACCCAGGAAGCATAGGAAATGAGAAGTGGTCTGTGGTCACCACCTGCAGAACCACTCCTTTATTCGGGTGTCTTGCTAATTGCCTATAATTTCCACCTGTTGTCTGTTCCATTTGCACAACAGTATGTGAAATTGATTGTCAATCAGTGTTGCTTCCTGAGTGGACAGTGTGATTTCATAGAAGTGTCATTGACTTGGAGTTACATTGTGTTTAGAGATGACCGAACTTACAGTAAATTCGATTTGTCACGAACTTCTCGGCTCGGCAGTTGATGACTTTTCCTGCATAAATTAGTTCAGCTTTCAGGTGCTCCGGTGGGCTGGAAAAGGTGGATACAGTCCTAGGAGCCTCTTTCCTAGGACTGTATCCACCTTTTCCAGCCCACCGGAGCACCTTAAAGCTGAACTAATTTACGCAGGATAAGTCATCAACTGGCTCTCAGAAAGTTAAACAGATTTGTAAATTACTTCTATTAAAAAATCTTAATCCTTTCAGTACTTATGAGCTTCTGAAGTTAAGGTTGTTCTTTTATGTCTAGGTGCTCTGTAATGACACGTGTCTCAGGAACCGCCCAGTTTAGAAGAGGTTTGCTATTTACTTCTAAACTGGGCGGTTCCCGAGACACGTGTCATCATAGAGCACTTAGACAGAAAAGAACAACCTTAACTTCAGAAGCTTGTAAGTACTGAAAGGATTAAGATTTTTTAATAGAAGTAATTTACAAATCTGTTTAACTTTCTGGAGCCAGTTGATTTATATATAAAAGTTTTTTTCCTGGATAACCCCTTTAAGTGTTCCCCTTATTTTTTTCAGCAGTGTACATTGTGGAAGATGAAGGAAGGGTGTCCCACTATGGGCAGCAATAAAAAGCCTGTCCCATTATTGTGTTTGGACGCTATCATCACATGGTGCCCTAAAAGGGAGCAGAACACTCTGCAGAGATGCTGGGAGAAGTTGTTATGGTGGTCAGGACAAAATAGAAAAAATATGGAAATTGAAGGATTCCTATAAGTGAAGGCGTGACGTGTGAGTCAGTGGATGGAGCCATTTATTCTGCCTGTGACTGTGCTCTATATATCTGTATATTATAGTTTGTTTCCAGTCTGCAGTGTGGAGATGCTCTGCAGATGGCCTGCATGGAGTCTGATCGCTATATATGCGCCTTTGGACCTTGACTATGTTACTCTACCCCCCTTGATGTAATTTGGAGGTTCTAGCAGGGAAAGGGTTATCTGCTTTAGACAACCACATTAACCCTATAATCACCTACTTGAGAAGTGGACCTGTATATGTAAGGGAGAAAAGCTATTTTTTGCCATTTTCAGTGTCATTTGTCATTTTAAATAAAATTGTGACTATTTGACACCTGATTACAATGTGTTGTGTCTTTATTTTGCATTATTCAGTTTCATTTATTTTGCTTGGGAGTTGGGGGTCCAGAACATATTCAGTCATAAAGGAAGACATCTGCCTACCACACAGGACCACAACCTACTCAATGGGTATGAATGTTTGCCCCAGAGGGCGCCCCCACTCAGGATGGAGCAGAGGACGGCACAACTCCTTCAAGTTTCCACTCATCATTTGTTAAAAAGGACACTAAAAACGTAAAAAAATATGTGGGGAAAAAATATATATATTCAGACATTTAGCAGGAATCTTGCAGGCAAAAAAAAAATCCCTCCTTCATTCCATCATTAATAGTAAAGGAAGAAAAAAGACAAACAGGTGCCCAGAGCATTAAAGGAGATAAAAATTCTGGAATATTAGAGGTAGTATATACTGCTCTTCTGAACACTATGTAAAATACGCATATCATCCTAATAGAAAAGGGTACAAAGTTCTTTACCACTTTAGGTGCTGCTGGTCACAGGGTGGCAGAGATTAGGTTGGTGCCGATCCGCAGGAGCACAATAGAAACCAAAAAGCTAAATTCCCTCTATGGGCACTGCACTTTTCATGGATATACAGAAGGCGAGATAATGTCAATAAAATAAATTTATTTCACCAATAACGCATTTCGGGTAAACAACCATGTCAGATTAGCATGTTTGGCTGAGGGCCGGCTGATGTTTCACTATTAAAAGGGGTACTCCACCACTAGACATCTTATTCCCTATACAAAAGGATAGGGGATAAGATTTCTGATCGGGGGGAGCTGCTGCTGGGGCCCCCGTGATCACCCGCACCATCCGGTGTTCTAAATAAGTGCTGGGTTCCTACGGCAGTGGCCATGACATCATGACTACGCCCCTCGTGATGTCACACCATGCCCCCTCCTTTCATGTCAATGAATGAATGTGGTGTAGCTTTCCGAGGGGGCGTGGCGTGACTTCACGAGGGGGTGTGGCGTGACTTCACGAGGGGGTGTGGCGTGACTTCACGAGGGGGCGTGTTGTGACTTCACGAGGGGGCGTGGCGTGACTTCACGAGGGGGCGTGTTGTGACTTCACGAGGGGGCGTGGCGTGACTTCATGAGGGGGCGTGGTGTGACTTCACGAGGGGGCGTGGCGTGACTTCACAATCACGGCCTCCAGCTCCGAACGTTCTGAACAAAATGGAGCAGCAGAGTACCCCATGCACGTGAGCTCACTGTCAAAACTTGAACGTCAAGAAAAGATTTTAGTGCCCATTCCCTTCAATAATCACGTGGTCAGTGCCTAAAGACCTTTTAAAAATTTTGCTGGCATTACCCTCAAAACCCAAAGGAGAGGCAACTCTCCAGTCATGGCTCCCTCAAGGTTTCCCCCTCCACAGAGCCATGATCAGTGCCATCATGGATACGCCCTTTGGACCATGACTACCTTACTGTATCCTGGGCACAGTGTCTGGGCCAGACATATGTGCATTATTACAGGTTGTCTGTACAACAAAGATTATATGGATTCCTTTTTATTTTATTTTTTTTAAACCTTTTATTCAGCGTTCTATGAAATGTTTATACAACAGAAGCAGAACATTCACAATGTATGTACATAGCACTTGTAGTATATTACAATTCCAACATTCGCAATCCACAAAAAGGTGCAAACCTCTGAAATGTGGAAAGAAGCCACAAAGAAATGAACACGGCAAAAGAGTTTACAAAAAGAGGATCATGGGAAAGGGATGTTTGTTTTATGGGATGGGATGTTTATTTTAGTGTGTAAGAAGGGTTATGTACGGCCCTCATTCACTGATGGTTATCGTACAGAACAGACATGGCTGTACATTCAGAGGCAGCCGATCGGGGGTGGACACAGAAGGCAGCAGGGCACCGTGCAGGTATCATCTATGGGCCCTTTGATTTTTAATCCCCCTTTACACTGATCTTAGGTCAGAAGTGGAACCTTTTACCAACTGGGCCCCTGTGGAGCTGCTTAGGTTGCACATATGGTATGTCCGCCCCCTATGTATACTCATGAACCTCCCCTGCAGTGATGAAGTTGAAACCATCGATGAGATTGTTACTGCGCAAATCTCAATGGTGGATTTAGTTATCAGGAGGCGCTTTTACCGGCGCTGATAGGATTGAGTAGTGGTGCACTTAGAAGCCAAGTAATGCCCCCCAGTGCACTGACTGCCCTGATCTGCATAATGCTATTGTTCCTGTGAGTAGTGTCCATATGAACAATGGATAGCATATATATATATATATATATATATATATATATATATATATATATATATATAATTGGCGTAGTAGGAGGAGCCAGCTCTGTGTTCGGACTCTTGGTCCCGTGGGTGCTCTACTTCTCAGGACAAGACCCAATGTCCCATGAACTGTAGTACCAAGGAAGAAGCGGCACTCCAATGTGGCAAAAAAAGTGGTTTATTCACCCATCCAGGCTTGAGAAAGGTCTCATTGAGCAGACTGAAACGTAGCACTTGTGACTGGATGGGTGAATAAACCACTTTTTATACCACATTGGAGTGCCACTTCTTCCTTGGTACTATATATAATTAATAAGGGACATCAGTGGTATTTCCCTAGGTATTCAAAAGCCAGGTGTCATTTCTGTATTGGTTGCAACATGGCAACCCCTTGATGTCAGGAGGGCTTGCAGATTCCTTAAATGTCTTTTTTTACGAGTCCAGCTTCTGTATTTAGCTCACAAATCCCTCTGTCTGGCTGCTCACTCATTCTGGCATCCACTGCTCAGGAAGGGGTGTGTCTGAAGCAAACACTGAGGCCGCCCTCACTCACCATGCATATACTTCCTCCCTGAGCCTGCTGTGCTGTGCTAGGTCTCTTAATTCAATAACTGCAGGCTGCTCTGTAACCCCCTCCTCTGTTTTAATACAAAAGTCTGATAGAACGGGAGTGAGCACAGAGGAATGCTACTCCCACCCTCACTTACTGGACGCTGTGCCTGCCTGTGCTTCAGCTGGAACTAAGTTGATTCGGCTTTCGGACAGGATTATGCTCTAATGCATTTTATTTTGTTGTTTTTTATTTTTTTAAATAAGCCATGATTTCTATAAAAAGGAGATGCAATTTTTAATGAAATAAATTAGAAAGTTTACTCTTTTGCCAAGATGTACAACATACACAAGACTTTGGATTCTGACAGAGCCCATTTAAAGGGTAACTCGATCAATAATTTATTAGCTAATAAGTTAACCTAAAGCTGCCTATGTTGGTTCACGTCACTGTGCTGGAGTTCTAGAAGGATGAGAGCAATGGATCTCTACAGGGGCCAGTAGCTTGTGTTTATAGGCCCTACCCGAACTTCTATTCTTGGCCATCAGTAGGGTGAAACTGGTGGCCGGCTAGATAGAAGGGATGACATCTTAGTATATAGGAAAAATAAAAAGTATGATACTGTGCTGTGATAGAGAGAGTCCCAGTGGGGTCCATAGACCTCCCTTGCAATGCTTCAAAACTGAACCCTTGCTGACTGGTTCCCCAAGGTATTAGCATATGGCAGGGGTCCCAGAAGCAGGACCACAGCTAATCATCAGGGAACTTACAATCTAAGGCCGGTTTCACACGGGTGTATTACAGAGACATTTCAGCATTTGTATATAGATGCAATTCCCGGTCTAATCATGGAGCTGATGGCCCTTAAAGGGGTTATTCAGGAATAGAAAAACAGAACTAATTTCTTTCAAAGACCATTCCCGGTCTGTCTCCAGTTTGGTTGTGCTCCGTTCTACTGAAGTGAATGAAGACAAATTGTAATACCACACCCAACCTGGAGACAGACAGGGAACGGTCTTTGAAAGAAATTGGGTCTGTTTTTCAATTCCTGGATAACCCCTTTATCTGACAATTATCAATTCGAGTCAATAGGCCAGGACTTGCACCCATATTCTACGCAACCAGAAATGTGGTTATAATACGTCTGTGTGAATCCAGCCTTAGCAAGAGTCTTTGCCCTTTCCTCACATTTTCAATAAAGTTTTGTGAACACTGGATTTGCATTTGTTTCACCATATAACTTCTATACTTTGCTGATCCTAAGGGCAGATCGTGAGGCTACAGGGGCTGCTGTATGGTTTTATATAACGTATACCTAAGCACCTGGGTTGCAAAGACAACGCAATAAATGTATTTTTTGAAGAATTCCTTTAAAACAGCGATCAGGAAACAAATACAAAAACTGGCGCAGAAGCAAAAAAAAAAAAAAAGGTGCTATAAGGAGGTTTGTGCTGTCATATTCCAAGCAATGACCGAGAAATAGTAAACTGGTTGCTATGGGTTATAACCTTAAAAATGAGCACCCGCTCTCAGAATACATTACACACATGCCTGCACATTCACATAAAACATTTCACACACTCACCATATGTAACACACAAGCCTGCATGGCCGACACGTAAATCCCAGCCTGTTCTTCCTGCTCATTTTTCCTAAATAAAAGCTTAAATCATTGAACAAATAAAACATTCTACCACTTTCTAATATACTTTAGGGGGAGGGGGGGAATTTTTCATTGCTCTTATTTTGTATATATTTTTCCGTAATTTGAGCCATTTTTTCATTACTTTAGCATATGTATTTTGCATGTGTGCCATTTTTGGTTGGACTTGGGTTTTGCTTGCCAATTTTTCTGTTGGGGAGGGGGGGGGACATGGCTTAGTCGGAGTAAGGTTTGTATTTATTTTTTATTTTTTTTATAATATATAATATAATTCTCCCCCCCCCCCCCCCCCCATCTTCCTCTACTAAATGGGTTTCATAGAAATCTACTGCAGCAAAAAAAATGTAAAAAAATATAAAAAATGTGTTAATTTCCTCAGGTGTCTCATGATATTAGGGGACATTTAGCCCATTTGATCTTGTCAAGCTCGAAACGTGGAGAGGGAAAAAGGCACAAATGATAAATTCCCCCCTTTGTGTTTTTTCACCATTTTCAAGATCTCTGTTTGCTCTTATTCACTGACAGCATATGGATCAGGTCCTCTTCTCATCTAAGAAGCAAATACTAAAAATGTTCTATCTAGGCCAGTGTTTTCCAAACAGTGTGCCTCCAGCTGTTGCAAAACTACAACTCCCAGCATCCCCGGACAGCCTCTGGCTGTCCGGGGATGCTGGGAGTTGTAGTTTTGCAACAGCTGGAGGCACACTGTTTGGAAAACACTGCTCTGTAAGGGCTTTACATCTGTGTAGGAACTCCATTTGGGAGTAAAGAAAACTAAATCTAAACGGTCACCAACAGGTCCCATTGGCTTTAATGCTGTCCATCTGATTTTCCATCTGGTGACCACCGAATTGCAGGTTCCCCCCTCACGTCCTCCTGTTCAGTGAACCGAGCGTCAACGCAGATGTGACCTGAGGCTGGACTCCAGACTGATACATTGTAGCAAAGCATTGTGCTGTGGATACCTAGCCAGGAGAGCAGGTCTGTAGCTTCTGGATGTAAATATGAAAGTTCTTTCTCACTGACTGCAAGCAGAGATCTTGAACACGGATACAAAAATATTATTAGAAAGTCATATGGACGTCTTTGTACAGAGATTAAGCTTTAGTTGGTAGACAAAATCAGTAAACCCTTATAGGACGTAAAGAAAGTTTTGGACAATCTTTGCTCTTTCCTTCCATTTCACAGAAAACACTAAAACTGTTCCCTTCACAATAGAATTATTAAAGGGGTACTCCGGCCCTAATACATCTTATCTCCTATCCAAAAGGATAGGGAATAAGATGTCTGGTCGAGGGGGTCACGCCTTGGGACCCCCGCAATCTGTCCCACCTTTGTGAGCTCTCCGCAGCGCTGGAGGCTCCAAATGTGTAGCGCGACGACCACGGGGCCGGAGTATCGTGACGTGACGACTCCGCCCCCTCAATGCAACTATATGGGAGGGGGGCGTGATGCTACACATTTGGAGCCTCCAGCGCTGCGGAGAGCGCCATGCCAGATTGCGGGGGTCCCCAGTGGCGGGCCCCCCGCAACCAGACATCTTATCTTTGGATAGGGGATAAGATGTATTAGGGCAGGAGTACCCCTTTAAACTCAACCATCCACAACAGATAGGATTGTGCAAAATACAACCAAACTTGAGTGCGTTTCTTGTCACAGGATCATTTCCCATGGTTCTGTAGTAAAGAGAAGGTTATTTTGTTATTTCTGTCACCCCAGAGACGTGTCAGGGGGGCACAGCCTGCACCATGGCTTAGATCTGATTTGTAGGAAAGTTGTGTGGTGGTGTCTGGCAGGGCCCACAGCCGGCTCTCTCCTGACACAGGCTCCTCAGCGCGCTCAGTATAATGTCCGGCATGTGGTCTGTGATCATCCTGGGGCTGATGTAAATGCTGCTGAATGAAGTCTCTTTTGACCACCGTGCACTGTACTTCACATCCGAAAAACAGAGACTGTAAAAAGGAGCACACAAGGATTAGATACCTACAGTAAACCAGTGACTGACCAATGATATAGAAACTATGTAAAACAAGACAGAGATGGTTTCAGCTCACTCCTTAATGCCAGGGTCCGCGCCCGGACTGGTGTGAACTAACACCAACGAAAGTATTCAAAGAAATGGATAGGTCCACAGCACTATCTCGTGCAATAAACTTCTTTATTTCAACACCAACCGGTACAGGATACAAAGTAACGCGTTTCAGCCTTAAGGCTAGTTTACCTGGCTGAAACGCATTACTTTGTATCCTGTACCGGTAAATGTTGAAATAAAGAAGTTTATTGCACGAGATACTGCTCTGGACCTATCCATTACTTTGGGTAGTAACTATGTAGTACTGTATACACTGTATACATAATAACTATTACCCCAACTACTACATTAAGAGCTTTCCTGTGAATTCAGTTATGTACAGTGATCCCTCAATTTACAGTGGCCTCAGGTTTCAATATTTTCAACATACAAATGGTCTTTTCCGGAAACCAGACTCATCATACAATGCTACGGACAGTACAGATCTGCAATGGCTGGAAGAACTGACCAATCAGAATGGGCATTCACTGGTAAAACCCCTGAATTACTGAAGCCTATGCACTGACTGGTGTCTGGTAGCGCCCCCTACAGTACAGGGAGGTATTTCATGTTCTGTACTCTTTGCCTGGGCCAGGGTTAGCGTCTCCTTTGGACACCAGGTGAGGGCAGCTATATTACATTACTTTTTTAGGACACTGTTTACTATACAGGACCTTAAAGAAGCTCCTGTCCTCTATATAGACAGTGATTACAGCTCCCAGAAGATCTTTATTACTTTGATATGTAAGGACTTTCTTTACCTGTATTAGTTATTCACTTATTTTACTTTAATCCTCATTATTTTTGGATGACATTTTGAGGCTTTAGAACCAATTACCAGGTTTCCATACATGCGCCCAAGAGTCAAAGATGCCGCTGGCGACCGCGATGTGCGGCGTCTAGGAACACAGCTGCTCTTAACCAGGTAATTTTATTGTAAACTTTGATTGGTCCTCTCTAGTATAAATTACTTTCCCAGCCAAGACCCAGATACTCCCTGACGAAGCGGGTAGCGAAACGGCGTAGGGGTTGTGGGTGATCCTCCCTGTGAGTATGACGCGATGATCGTGGATGTCTTGTGGGAGCCTGGTTTTAACATATTTCTTTTCCCTTAGTGGGAAAGGTTTACATTACTGCCTCCAGGCTTCCAGGCTCTCATAGTACACCTTCGTGATCATATATCCACGTTGTCTCCTTTCTCCTAGTTTTAATTATGTTTAATTTTTTGCCTCTCTCATGTATGCACACTGTGACAGTGATTCTACTGCCTTATATGCTTCACTAATAATGGCAATGTTCTAGGAGCCTTTTATATCGGATCCTCATATCTTTCTAGATTATTCAGGTTTCCATACAGTTACGGTCTTAAAGGGGTACTCCGCCCCTAGACATCTTATTCCCTATCCAAAGGATAGGAGATAAGATGTCTGATCGCAGGGGTCCCGCCACTTGGGACCCCTGGGATCTCCGCTGCGGCACCCCGCTGTCATGTCTGCACAGAGCAAACTTGCTCTGTGCGTAATGACGGGCGATACAGGGGCCGGAGCATTGTGACATTACAGATCCAGCCATTATGGTCCACCCCCTTAATTCAAGTCTATGGGAGGGGGCGTGACAGCTGCCATGCCCCCTCCCATAAACCTGTACTGAGGGGGTGGTCCATGACATCACGAGGGGGTGGAGCCGTGCTCCGGCCCCTGTATCGCCCGTCATTACACACAGAGCAACTTTGCTCTGTGCAGTCATGACAGCGGGGTGCCGCAGCGGAGATCCCAGGGGTCCCCAGTGGCGGGACCCCTGCGATCAGACATCTTATACCCTATCCTTTGGATAGGGGATAAGATGTCTAGGGGCGGAGTACCCTTTTAACATACAATGGTCGTCCTGGAACCAATCAATATTTTAACTTGAGGGACCACTGTATTTGAAAACCATTGTATTAGAATGTTACATTCTAACTGTGGACCTCCATCTTTTGCAAAACTACAACTCCCAGCCTGCCCGGACAGCGGTTGGAGAACACCGTCTCAGTTAAGGCATTTAGGCGCCAGATTCAAAATGAATATGATTTAGAAAAATGACTATTGTGCACAGGGCTTTAAATTGCCTAGCCTATAAAACCAGATATCAAATGCTATGTATGAATTAGGCGCTGTTCATATCTGCATTGTAGTCACCACTAAGAGCCTCCATCAGAGATCATGACTTTGATGGAAAAAAAGATGTCAAATATGACAGACACGTAGGCGGTCACGTGATAGACTCTTATGAGTTGATGGCATCCACCCAGCACCATTGGTTCCATGCTGCCATGTGATGGATCCAGCACTGCACCATGGTATCTTTTTATAACAGAAACCACAATGCAGATGTGAAGATTACAAAAAAAAAAAAAAAAGTTTTCTTCTGATTTCTGAGCAGGCGATCATAGTTTTCTCAGTTGTCGACCCTTTTGGGCTTCGGAGAGGCTGCTTATTGTGTTCTCATTCCATGCAATGACGGGAGACACTTACCATCCTGATCTGCTGTCTTCTGTTATATGGATGATCTTCCCTGGCAGATACAGATGAGGATAGCGAGGGGAATCGAGCGGAGACCCATCTATTAGGGTACTGTATGACGTGGATTTCTGAACCATTAAGGTTTGCTCTGCCAGCAATGGTTGTGTTAGAGATGACATATTTCGGCCATCCAGTTCTGTAGGGAAGTTATCTGGATCACCACCGAATATTTCGTACCAACATCCCCGCAGCAGGATCTGATACTGAGGAGAATCAAAGAGAAGATATTAACAATTACTGGAGTCTCTTTTCTATGAACGTACGAAACTGTGAATCTTCCATGGCCCCCAATGACCTGGCATCCCATTACACATACGCTGGACATTTTCTAGTTGAGCCCCAGACTTCACCCAATGCTGCTCTGCACACAGTACGCAGGCTCATACCTTGGGGCGGTTACAGTTCACCACCATCCTCATTATTCGGTTCTTCAGATCTTCCATGTTGGGTAAGCTCAGTCTGTAGAGAAAAAATACACGACAGTTAATGAGACAAGCTTAAAGAGGTACTCCGCTGCACAGCGTTTGGAACAAACTGTTCCGAACGCTGGTGCCGGGAGCTTGTGACATTATAGCCCCGCCCCCCATGATGTTACGCCCGCCCCTCAATGCAAGTCTATGGGAGAGGGCGTGACGTCACAAGCTCCCGGCGCCGGCTCCAACATTCGGAACAGTTTGTTCCAAACGCTGAGCAGCGGAGTACCCCTTTAATGCCCCTAAATTACCATACAAAAATGTAACCTTCTAACGTACTTTAAAGGGGTTATCCAGGAAAAAAAAATGTTTTATATACCAACTGGCTCCAGAAAGTTAAACAGATTTGTAAATTACTTCTATTAAAAAATCTTAATCCTTTCAGTACTTATGAGCTGCTGAAGTTGAGTTGTTCTTTTCTGTCTAAGTGCTCTCTGATGACACCTGTCTCGGGAACCGCGCAGTTTAGAAGCAAATCCCCATAGCAAACCTCTTCTACTCTGTGTAGTTCCCGAGACAAGCAGAGATGTCAGCAGAGAGCACTGCCAGACAGAAAAGAACAACTCAACTTCAGCAGCTGATAATTATTGAAAGGATTAAGATTTTTTAATAGAAGTAATTTACAAATCTGTTTAACTTTCTGGATCCAGTTGATATAAAAAAAAAAAAAAAGTTTTTTTCCCTGGAATACCCCTTTAATACTTAAATAATTTCCCACTCTTGCAGGGTTATATTACTACATGTACCCCTATGGCCCCATATTCAGAAAGTTACCTGTCAAAATTCTCATTCTGGTTGAATTCGGTATCCTTCTTGCCTGAGCAGAGCTTTCCTTGTTTGCTGCCTGTTTAGCTGCAGTCTTGCTTATTTTATATGCTTTACTTTGTCCTTAGATTTCTATGGCCGCTAATAACGTTCAGAATAATTAAATGCTTTTTATGCCGCTGGGGGGTGGAGCTAGTAAAAATAACTAAATTACACTTACCTACCCTGGTCCCCTGAAGCTTCCATTCCATATTTTTACTATACCAGACCCCCAGCGGATTTTTATAAAAGTGTATTAGCCCCTGAAGCAGTTTAAAAGGTCAGAGCAAGCTCAGAAAGTATCACCAAAAACAACAAGCAGGTGTTTTCATGACTTATATTCCAGGACTTCTGGCTAGTGAAAACCTGCATGTGTTGACCACACCGGGTAACTTTGGCAGGAGTATCTGACCATCTAATGTATATGGAGGACTCTTGACTCTTCCCCAACAGATGATATCGGGGAAGAGTAGGATCAACCACATTGAAGTTTAAGCGCCTGATTCTTTTATTTTTGGGAAGATAAACTGCCAGAAGAGTTCAGCAGCAGCGCCCCTACTAATTCTGAGCGATCACGTCACCTCATGAGCGTCTGCCGTTTGGCCACCTTTAGTGAAGAAGCCTCTATACCATAATTCTGTGTATATTACTTCAAAAGGTATAGTGGCACTATTGTTATGAAGTAGTCAGGGTCACTGGGCAGCGGTCCCTCAATCACAGCGGGAGACCGAAGTCCTGAGTGTGCGGGTCTGGCAGTGCTGGGAACCACACACACTGCCACTGAAGAAGGGGACACCCCGAAACGCATTTGGCTTGTTAAGGATTACCTGACCTCATACCACTCCGCAAATAGACTTTATATGGACTATTTCCTCTAATATCTATTCTCAACAGCTGCAATACCCTCATTTCTGGACCCCTCAAGCAGCGCGCTTTCCTCAATTCCATCCACGAGGACGCCGCACTCCAAACACTCACCCCAACACCCCGTCACCTTCGGCCAGCTGCCTACCTGTGCCACTCCGTAGGACCGTCACCTGAGGACGTCAGGACGCGACTACTGTCATCTATGTAGTCCTCCAACTAGGCCGGCCGCTGGTCCGTGCCAGACTGCCGGAACATCGTGCGACCCTCGGAACGGAGTCCTTCACGGG
This sequence comes from Hyla sarda, assembly GCF_029499605.1. Taxonomy (NCBI): domain Eukaryota; kingdom Metazoa; phylum Chordata; class Amphibia; order Anura; family Hylidae; genus Hyla; species Hyla sarda. Next base: position 175,374,565 of record NC_079196.1, on the reverse strand, counting down.
TGGTGAGTGGTGCAGTGCACCGGTTCATTAATATTTTATGCTAAACGGCACAATATCCATCTTTATAATAATACCTGTGATGCCAATGATCATAATATACTATTAACCTGTGATGCCAGAGATCTTAATACTATAATCACCCATCTATATTTGGGACATTCATTCTGAACTTTTATTCAACTCTGGACTGCCATATAGTCACTAGTGGTTTTGAGGTCTACATTTTTTTATTTTTAATTAAACAATTTTTTATTATATTTTTTTCTCTTATAATTTGTTTTATTCTATAATCATTTGGTATCCCCGGCAAGGGCCCTGTCGACCTGTTATATGTATTTTATTTTATTATTAAATTCCTATTCATCCAATACTGGTCATATCTATTTATATTGGTCATATCTCATATAAGCATCATAATTTATATACCTAGAGGACTGTTCTTCGCTCTCCAATTTGGGAACGAGAAAGAACTAAGTCACTAAATACAAATAGAATAGAAGAGACACAGTTACCCGCACTCACCGCTAGGCTTCTGTCGGCCGACTCTGCTTCAACTGCTCACACGGACATCACCGGTTCCAGACTGTCACTGTTTTTGCGCTGTGTGCGCTCCTTCTGGCCTTGTACGGGACTGGAAGAAGTGCACACAGCACGAAACCACTGGCAGTCGCCTCTGAGCGCCCTGCATCAGGTGTGGAACCGGTGATGTCCGTGTGAGCAGTTGAAGCAGTTCACTCCGGCGTGTTCACTCTGCGACTGATTACCGGCAACTACAGGGCGGGCAGCGTGTGACATCACGCCCCTGCCCCCGTGTGAAGTCACGCTCTGTCCCTCAATGCAAGCCTATGGGAGGGGGCGTGACAGCTATCACGCCCCCATCCCGTATGCTTGCATTGAGGGGCGGAACGTGACGTCACACACCGCCCGCCCTGTATTCGCCGGTGATCAGTCCCGGAGTGAACACGCTCCGGGGACTGATTACAAACGGGGTGAAGCGTGCATGATCACGGGGGTCCCCAGCGGCGGGACTCCCACGATCAGGCATCTTATCCCCTATCCTTTGGATAGGGGATAAGATGTCTAAGCACCGGAGTACCCCTTTAAGGCTAGCGGTGAGTGCAGGTAACCGTGTCTCTTCTATGATAATTATGTGTATGACAGCATCTTGCGCAGTGGTTTTGCTAGTGTGGGATGCGCCAGGAAGCACAGTCATAGGAGTGTAAAAACAGTCAGGGGAAACAGTGGGTCCACCATTTCTGTACGGATCCAAGTGCAGATGAGCCATCAGAACACTGTTGGATGCCCATTGTATGGAAATGTATGCTACACATGGGCTCAGTTATATTATATATATATATATATATATATATCTTATGGCAAAAATACTTTATTACTATACAAGGTATATTACCTAGGCACCAGATCTTTCCCGACTATTATCGAGATGATGAAACTCTTGGAATAATCAGCAAGAGCTTTGCTAAGAGAAAAAAGAAAAAGTTAAAACCACAAAAGAATAAAACAAACAACAAGGAGCAATATAAGCAAAATGTGAATTAGAGCACACACTAAAGATGAAGGCACAACACGTGATCAATAAAAATGGTGGATGGATCATACACTCACTCAAGGTGTAATTGACAAGTAATATCTCTCCAGACTCCTCGCTCCCAAGGGATAAGATGGGCTCTGCCAAGATCCGGTGAAACCGCAGTGAAGCGTAAGATAACAGATTTATTAAACTTAAAACATAGATTTATTAATACTTTTAAATAAATCTGTTATACACTACACTGCAGTTCCATTGGATCTTGGCAGTGCCCATCTTATCCCTTGGGAGAGAGGAGTCTGGAGATAATTCTTGACAAGGTGATGAATGGCAAGCTTCTAAAGAAACGTTTTATTCCGCTTAGATACGATAGTGGCCAGAGATACACAGCAGTGTGCAACTGGGTTGGGAGAGATGAGCAGATTAAAGGTATAATCTGCTGCTCAGCGTTTGGAACCGGCGCAGGGAGCTCGTGATGTCATAGCCCCACCCCCTCATGTCGTCACACCCCGCCCCCTCAATGCACGTCTATGGGAGGGGGCGGGCGTGATGTCATGAGGGGGCGGGGCTATGACCTCACAAGCTTCCGGGTCCAGCGTTCGGAACAGTTTGTTCCAACCGCTGAGCAGCGGAGTACCCCTTTAATATTCATCTTTGTGGGGAAAAATGCGGTATAAATTGTAACTTGAATGATATCCCTGCTCTTTATATTCTTAGGTGTCCAGTGGACAATGTCATTTAATGATAGGATGTCCCTTTGGAGTTCTTAAGCATGGAAAGATTTGAGATATCAATTAATAAGTTACATATTATGCAGAATCTTTTTCCTGCAGATATATACAATCATGAGCATAAATGTTGGCACCCCTGAAATTTTGAAGTACTTCTCACAGAAAAGGATTGCAGTAACACATGTTTTGCTATACACAGGTTTAAACCAAAAAAAGAGAGGAAAAAAAGCAAATTGGACAAAATGTCACACAAAACTCCAAAAATGGTCTGGACAAAATTATTGGCACCCCTAACTTAATATTTGGTTGCACACCCTTTGGAAAAAATTACTGAAATCAGTTGCTTCCTATAACCATCAATAAGCTTCTTACACCTCTCAGCCAGAATGTTGGACCACTCTTCCTTTGCAAACTGCTCCAGGTCTCTTATTGGAAGGCGCCTTTTCCCAAGAGCAATTTTAAGATCTCTCCACAGGTGTTCAATGGGATTTAGATCTGGACTCATTGTTGGTCACTTCAGAACTCTCCAGCGCTTTATTGTCATCCATTTCTGGGGGCTTTTGAGGTATGTTTGGGGTCATTGTCCTGTTGGAAGACCCAAGATCTCAGATGCAAACCCAGCTTTCTGACACTGGGCTGTACAGTGCGACCCAAAATCCATTGGTAATCCTCAGATTTCATGATGCCTTGTACACATTCAAGGCACCCAGTGCCAGAGGCAGCAAAACAACCCCAAATCATCATTGAACCTCCACCATATTTCACTATAGGTACTGTGTTCTTTTCTTTGTAGGCTACAGTGCCATGGGTGGAAAACTTCTTGATAATGTTGCGCACTGTGGAGAAAGGCAAATCTAGATCTCTAAAGATTGACCTGTAACCTTGAGATTGTTGATATTTTTCCCCAGTTTTGGTTGTCAAGTCCTCAGACAGTTCTCTTCTCCTCTTTCTGTTGTCCATGCTTAGTGTGGCACACACAGACACACAATGCAAAGACTAAGTGAACTTCTCTCCTTTTTATCTGCTTTCAGGTGTGATTTTTATATTGCCCACACCTGTTACTTGCCCCAGGTGAATTTAAAGGGGCATCACATGCTTGAAACAATCTCGTTTTCCCACAATTTTGAAAGGGTGCCAATAATTTTGTCCAGCCCATTTTTGGAGTTTGGTGTGACATTATGTCCAATTTGCTTTTTTTCCTCCCTTTTTTTGGTTTAGTTCTAATACACATGTGTATAGCAAAACATGTGTTACTGCAATCCTTTTCTGTGAGAAATACTTCATTTTCTAGAAAAATTTCAGGTGGTGCCAACATTTACGGCCGTGACTGTATTAATCTGCTCAGCTCTTCCTGCTCTTTAACATGACACTGATAGATATGATGGCATTTTCATGGTAACAGGTTTCCTTTAATTATTAATGGAGATCTTCATTGTTTAAGAAAAGCAATGCTGCACTGTGCCAGCGTATATCAATTAGGACCAGAAGAGCCTGGAAAACTAAGTCTACTAGAATGTAGAAATGGGGCAGTAGGCGGTGTGGTGTATGAAGGACCTGCGACTGGTAACACTTTTGGAAGTTATGTTCTTATAACTATATAAAAGAGCAGGTAGTGTCACTGTATGAGGCGATGTGCCAGTGACTATATTTGAACCATGTAACTCATAGATGATGCAGAAAGCACCTCAAATGGGCAGACTGCGGGCTTGCGATCAACTTTTCCCTATAATGCAAGACCACCAGGTCACCGCAAATGGCTGGAAAAGTGTTGGACTAATCTCTAGTCCTGTAATTCTCGTTATGAGCACAGTAATAATCTTTCTTTATTCCTTTAATACCAGATGAATGGTACTGTAGATTATTTAATGGACTGTGATGGTGTCACAGATTTCATAGTTTCATAGTCTTACCTGAAAAGGCCCCCTGGTGGTGAGAATGCATAGCATTTGAGAGTAGGAAAGGAACTCCGAAGCTGCACAGCCAACACAGCCGCTGTTCCTGCCCCCAAGCTATGTCCGATAATGACAAGATTGTATTCCTGGCCAGAGAAATATATATAAAAAAAAGGTTGGAGAGAGAATGCTGCAGTGTAATGGACAGACAAACCCGATCACGTCTAGGGGAGTAAGCACTTACTGGAGCGACAGTGAACGCCTGGTTCAATATGCCATCATTTATAAGCCTCCTGTAGATGTAACTTGCAGCCTGTGATATACCCTAAAAAAAACAATAGGAATCAATCTTACAGATTATGTTCCACAAACATGAGAAAAGTAAATCCAGCCATGACAGGGAAGAGGTGATGCAGCTATCTAAGCTCTATAACTACAAGATGCCTGCACACAGCAGCCTCAATAAGAGTTTCCTTGACTCCCTCCTTATACAGGAAAGTGAAAGGTTAAAGGGGTTATGCAGGGGAAAAAAACAACAACTTTTTTTCCAATATCAACTGGCTCCAGAAAGTTAAACAGATTTGTAAATTACTTCTATTAAAAAATCTTAATCCTTCCAATAATTATCAGCTGCTGAAGTTGAGTTGTTCTTTTCTGTCTGGCAACAGTGCTCTCTGCTGACACCTCTGTCAGTCTCGGGAACTGCACAGAGTAGAAGAGGTTTGCTATGGGGATTTGCTTCTACTCTGGACAGTTCCCGAGACAGGTATAATCAGAGAGCACCTAGACAGAAAAGAACAACTCAACTTCAGCAGCTCAAGTACTGAAGGGATTCAGATTTTTTAATAGAAGTAATTCACAAATCTGTTTAACTTTCTGGAGTCAGTTGATATATATAAAAAGAAAAGTTTTTTTCCTGGATAACCCCTTTAAATGGCAGACACAAAGCTTTGTACAGCAGGTCTTGTATAAATCACAGAACCACAATGACTGAATGGACAAGACCTTTACCTTGTGTGAAAAGCAGTCTCCATCCACCCCATCTGTGTGCAGATTCTCGCAGTCTGCTGACAGGTCCGTCAGAACATCCTACAAAGGGTAGAAATCCGGGTTAGTGAAAATGCCATAATATGTAAATGAATGGGATCAAGCACAGCTACACACAAATAAGGCACTGCCCAATCATCCCTATAGTAACATAGTTCATAAGGTTGAAAAAAGACCAGAGTCCATCAAGTTCAACCTATATCCCTAATGAGTCCCTACTGAGTTGATCCAGAGGAAGGAAAAAACCCTCATACTAGAGGTAAAAATTCCTTCCCAACTCCAAATATGGCATCAGAATAAATCCCTGGATCAACCTTCTGTCCATATAAATCTAATATACATAACCTGTAATGTTATTATTCTCCAAAAATGCATCCAGACCAGTTTTGAACTCTATTACAGACTTCACCATGACCATCTCCTCCGGGAGAGAATTCCATAGTCTCACTGCTCTTACAGTAAAGAACCCCCGTCTGTCCTGGTGTAGAAACCTTCTTTCCTCTAAACGTAGAGGATGCCCCCTTGTTATAGATACAATCCTGGGTATAAATAGATCATGAGAGAGATCTCATAGTTATTAGGTCGCCCCTAGGCCTTCTTTTTCCTAAACTAAATAACCCTAATTGCTGATCATCTTTCTGTGTACTGTAGTCCTCCCATTCCCCGTATTACTCTGGTTGCCCATCTTTGAACCCTCTCCAGCTCCACTATATCTTTCTTGTACACTGGTGCCCAGTACTGTACACAGTATTCCATGTGTGGTCTGACTAGTGATTTGTAGAGCGGTAGAATTATTTCCTTGTCGTGGGCATCTATGCCCCTATTGATGCACCCCATGATTTTATTTGCATTGGCAGCAGCTGCCCGACACTGGTCACTACAGCTAAATTTACTGTTAACTAAAACTCCCAAGTCCTTTTCCATGTCAGTCGTCCCAAGTGTTCTCCCATTTAATACATTACCCCAGCCCGGATTTTTCCTCCCCATGTGCATTACCTTACATTTATTAGTGTTAAACCTCATCTGCTACTTCGCAGCCCAAACCTCCAACCTATCCAGATCCATTTGTAACAGTGCCCTGTCCTCTATTGTGTTTACCGCTTTACAGAGTTTAGTATCATCTGCAAAGATTACTACTTTACTATTCACCCCCTATATTATAATCTATAATGAATTTAAAATATCTATTTCTACACCAATACAAAAACCATAGGTAAGCCCATATATTTGGAAAGTACAACACATTACAAAGCTACAGTTAGAGTACATTTACACGTGCGTATTTTTACAGCAGATCTGCTGCAGCAAAAATATGCATGTGTCAACGTACTTTTAAACGGAATATATATGTCCAGAGCTAAAGGAATCAGAAGCTACACAGGTGCATATACAAGTATTGTTCCCCAGACCATCAATTACCTGAAGGGATAGCGTTCCTCTTATAGATACCAAGATGGCTTCTGTTTTGTGATCAAGTGCAACAAAAAATGGGATTTCATAAATCTACAACAGAGAATGAAATCCAATTAAAAATACTAAGAATTCTTTATTTCTATAGAGCACACAGATTCCGCAGCGATGTACACTATTCATGTTACCTGCTGCTGCTGTCTTACCCTGTTATGGAAGCAGATGTGAATGAAGTCCCGGTACTCCAGGCCTGTTGTCTGCAGAATTGAACCAAAATGGCAATTGAAGTGGTCACCCCCTACGATATCACGCTGTGCTCTTCGGTTTTGAAAACTAGAAAGAAAAGGATGCAATTTTAATTTATGAGGAAGTATGATAGGATGGAGGGATTGCCATGTAGCAGACTCAACTGACTGGGCTGCCTTCTTCCATTGCTCTATAGCAGTGTTTCCCAACTAGGGTGCCTCCAGCTGTGGCCAAACTACAACTCCCAGCATGCCCGGACAGCCTTTGCTGTCCGGGCATGCTGGGAGTTGTAGTTTGGCCACAGCTGGAGGCCCCCTGGTTGGGAAACACTGCTCTATGGTCAAGTTCTGATTCTCACATGCCCATGGAGGCACTTTTGTTGACAGGGGTCAGTATGGGCACTATGACTGGTCTGCAGTTACACAGCAAGCTGCAATGCTCTGTGGTATCTGACACTTCTCTATCATAGCAAGCAGGGACTTTTCCAGTAACTTCTGGATCAGTAGCTCTTCTGTAGGATCAGGTCACAAATCAATGATACTGTCACATGTTGTCCTTCACATTGAGTAGATACTAACCTGCTGTTTTGGAGATGCTCTGGTCCAGTTGTCTAGTCATCACAATTTGTCCCTTGTCAAAATTGATCAGATCCTTTATGACTTAACACATTAAACTCAGGAACTGACCAACTTGCTGCCCAATAGGTCCCATTGTCACCAAATAACCCTTGTATTCACTTTACCTGTCAGTGGTTGTACTGTTATGGCTGATCTGCTGCATAAAGAACCATCCCCATCGTCCTAAACACTGATACAACACTCACCATTCTCCACACAATTTGCATAGTCCGGTGAGGGGGTTACTGTATACATAGAGCGGCCATCCATAGGCAGCCGCTGCAAACTTCATGTAGTGAGCAGCTTTATCCAACTCCACCTCCAGATCATCTATCTAAAAAAAAAAGAGAGAGAGAGAATGCGGGCTCATATAGAGATTGAATTATTTAGGTGACTATTTAAATAAAGAAAAGAAACAATTTTCAAAGTGCGTAAGACCCAGTAACCATCAGGACTAACCTCAGAATATGGTGGTGACTGGGACAACACTTCATCTGGATCCCGGCTAAGTTCAACCTTGTCCTGTTCCTGGTGCAGGAGGGTCAGCCCAGCTGCTATATCACTGGGAACCAGGTCTGTGTCCTGGAAGACAAATACCATACTGATCTACAGTGACTACTTAGGGATGTGACACGCCCATATGACTACTTAGGGATGTGACACGCCCATATGACTACTTAGGGATACAACACGCCCATATGACTACTTAGGGATACAACACGCCCATATGACTACTTAGGGATGTGATATGCCCATATGACTACTTAGGGATGTGATACGCCCATATAACTACTTAGGGATATGACACACCCATATGGCTACTTATGGATGTGACGAGCCCATATGACGACTAAGGGATGTGACACGCCCATATGACTACTTCGGGATGTGACACGCCCATATGACTACAACACGCCCATATGACTACTTAGGGATACAACACGCCCATATGACTACTTAGGGATGTGATATGCCCATATAACTACTTAGGGATGTGATACGCCCATATAACTACTTAGGGATATGACACACCCATATGGCTACTTATGGATGTGACGAGCCCATATGACGACTAAGGGATGTGACACGCCCATATGACTACTTCGGGATGTGACACGCTTATATGATTACTTAAGGATGTGACATGCCTATATGACTACTTAGGCCTGTGACACGTCCATATGACTACTTAGGCCTGTGACACGCCCATATGACTACTTAGGCATGTGACATGCCCATATAACTACATAGGGATGTGACACGCCCATATGACTACTTAGGGATGTGACACGCCCATATGACTACTTAGGGATGTGACACGCCCATATGACTACTTAGGGATGTGATATGCCCATATGACTACTTAGGGATGCGACACGCCCATATGACTACTTAGGGATGTGACACGCCCATATGACTACTTAGGGATGTGACACGCCCATATGACTACTTAGGGATGTGATATGCCCATATGACTACTTAGGGATGTGATATGCCCATATGACTACTTAGGGATGTGATATGCCCATATGACTACTTAGGGATGTGATATGCCCATATGACTACTTAGGGATGTGATATGCCCATATGACTACTTAGGGATGTGATATGCTCATATGACTACTTAGGGATGTGACACGCCCATATAACTACTTAGTGATGTCACATGCCCATTTAACTACATAGGGATGTGACACTCCCATATGACTACTTAGGGATGTGACACGCCCATATGACTACTTAGGGATGTGACACTCCCATATGACTACTTAGGGATGTGACACGCCCATATGACTACTTAACTCTAATAAGCATACAGCACAGGAGTGTTTTAACATGGTTTTTCTTCACTATGAAGAAGAATACACAGGTATGGTAGAAAACATTATACCAACAGTTATATAGGGTAAAACCCGGTGACAGATTCCATTTAAATGAAATTATGCAATAAAAAAATTAGGGTAGAACAACCATATTTGCAAAAAAGAGCTTACAGCAAAGTAGGTGCTGAGGAGTTGTGCGATGTTGGTGAAGGCCACCCTGGTGTCATTGTCACTGCCTAGACAGCAGCACAGCAGACGGATGCGGTTCTCCCACACCCTGGTGGCGGTCTTCTTGAAGTTATACATCAGCTGCTCCGACTGGCTGCTCTCCAGGTTGTAACCTTCATCTTTTATGTAATATAAGGCTTTCTTATGTCCCAGCGGATCAAAGACAATGATGACAGCGATGGTGGTGAACAGCATGATGATCCAGCTGTAATAAATGGAGAGACGGTCGGTAAATACAGGGGCTTCTTGTACGTTTTTTCCATAGGCATTTACTAGTCTATTACACACGGTCTGGATGTTTGGTTTGCCATGTGTGTCTTATGAATAACCACTCTGTCTTACCAATTAAACACTTTGAGAAACTAACACGATGCACCGTACTCTTACACAGGATCCTACATATGTCCAATACACAAATCATTCGAGTGGGTGAAGCGTCCCCTGGGACATTAGCTGATGGCTCTAGGTTTGGAAGAACCGGCCCAGCGTTACACCTACACATCATCTCCTGACCCCTGAAGGTTAAGTGACATTCCAACTATCACAATCCTCCGATTCCATCCCTCAGGTGGATTTTTATAAGTATCTGCAGGTCAGGCCCTTTCTCAACAACCTCTCCCCCTCGGAGACCCATGTCCACAACCCTATTGTTCTTGGCTAGCAACTTAAAAGACCTGCAGGCTATCTACACTGCCCACCTACACTCGGGAGCCTTCCACCCCTTGCGTCTATGGGACAGAGAGTTAGGTGTAACTATCTCAGAGTCACATAGGAAATGTGCCCTCAAAAACTTACATAATGCATTTCAATGTTTTCCCACGTGGAATCAGCTGTAAAGTCCCCCCTGAGATAGTACTATACACCCAACAAACCATCAACCATATACCCTGGCACTTCGCAGTTGTGCTGGCGCAATTGTGGTCAGAGGGGCACCTTTCTGCATGTTCTGTTATATGGCCAATCTGGACTTCACGTAGAGCTTTCTTGGAGAAGTTCTTAAATGGGTACTCCGCTGCCTTGCTTTCGGAGCTCCGCTCCCCAGCATCCTGAAGTTTATTGGTCCCTCGTGACATCATGCCCGTCCCCTCAACGAAAGTCTATGGGAAGGGGGCGCGACGGCCGTCGCGCCCCCTTCCCATAGACTTTCGTTGAGGGGGCGGGCGTGACGTCACGAGGGGCAGCCCTGAACACGGAAGCCCGCACACAGCCTTTGGGAACAATAAACTTCCGGACGCTGGGGAGCGGAGCTCTGGAAGCAAGGCAGCGGAGTACCCCTTTAAAGGGGTACTCTGCTGGAAAATGAACTCATGCCAGAAAGTTAAACAGATTTGTAAATTACTTCTTTCCTTTTTAAATTTCCTTTCAGTCTTACCACAGTGCTCTCTGCTGACACCTCTGTCCATGTCAGGAACTGTCCAGAGCAGGAGAGGTTTGCTCACGTCCTACCCACCTTCTATACACAAGCACTGTCTATCTTGTGAGCACAGGGGGGGGGGGGGGGGGGTGCTCACTATGGCTCTATCAATGAATACTGTAAAGACCAGGCTGCGGATCTTACCTGGCGATGACGGTCAGTAGGATGACATGCACCACTGTTTTATCACACTTAACCCCATTGTCCGACACCCAAATTGCCCCCATAATGGCCCATGCGACTTCTGGAACGTAGAGGGCCAGGCGGATGTAAACCAGCTTGGGCATGCACTTCCTGGGCCCGGGGTTGGAGATTGTACCTGCAAAACCACAGGGAATAGTTAAAGGAAATACAAAGTTAACAAAGAGTCCATGTACAGTCTGCACCTCGGCAACTATAGTTTAACTACAACTCCCAGTAGGCTCCCAGTAGTTTTGCAGCAGCTGTAAAGGCAGAGGTTGAAGAGCAGTGAAGGAGTCAAAAGACATATAAAGACTGAGCTGTCTAAACTTAAAGGGGTACTCCGGAGGAGAAAAAATATATGTTTTCAATCAACTGGTGTCAGAAAGTTATATAGATCTGTAAATTACTTCTATTTAAAAAAAAAAAATATATATATATTATATATATATATATATATATATATATATATATATATATATATATATATACATACACACACACACACACACACACTCAAGGCTTCCAGTACTCATTAAAGGGGTACTCCACTGGAAAAAAAAATTTAAATCAACCAGAAAGTTAAGCAGATTTGTAAATTACTTCTATTGAAAAATCTTAATCCTTTCAGTACTTATCAGCTGCTGTAATGAAGTGCTTTTGTTTTTTAAAGGGGTTATCCAGGAAAATCCTTTTTATATATATATCTCAACTGGCTCCAGAAAGTTAAACAGATTTGTAAATGACTTCCATTAAAAAATCTTAATCCTTTCAGTACTTATGAGCTTCTGAAGTTAAGGTTGTTCTTTTCAATTTAAGTGTTCTCTGATGACACGTGTCTCGGGAACCGCCCAGTTTAGAAGCAAATCCCCATAGCAAACCTCTTCTAAACTGGGCGGTTCCCGAGACACGTGTCATCAGAGAGCACTTAGACAGAAAAGAACAACCTTAATTTCAGAAGCTCATAAGTACTGAAAGGATTAAGATTTTTTAATAGAAGTAATTTACAAATCTGTTTAACTTTCTGGAGCCAGTTGATATATATAAAAAAAAAAAAATACGTTTTTTCCTGGATAACCCCTTTAATTATCTTGCTGTCCGAGCACAGGAGTAAATCCCCATAGAAAACCTCTCCTGCTCTGGACACTTCCTAAAATGGACAGAGGTGTCAGCAGAGAGCACTGTGGTCAGGCAGAAAGGAAATTAAGGATAGAACTTCCTGTGGATCATAACAGCAGCTAAGTACTGGAAGGATTCATATTTTTTAATAGAAGTAATTTACAAATCTTTTTAACTTTCTGGCAACAGTTGATTTAATTTTTTTTTCCAGTGGAGCACCTCTTTAACATATTTACATATTTAAAATAAGTTCACATTTTATAAAAAAAATAATAATAATATATATATATATATATATATATATATATATATATATATATATGAAGAAATATCTGCTCTATCAACTAAACTACACCAACTACAACTGTACAAATATCATTATGCACTAAAACAACTTACACTTTCCCATTACTGGCATGGAAACAAAACTGGAGCATAATTGGCAAAACAACTAAAACACAAATAGAAGTAAAGTGACCAACCCTTTGGGCATAGCTAATTAATTTGCTAAATATTATAATAAGCTATATAATTTGAGAGAGGACTCCTCTAACCCCCAACCTGACAGAACAATTATTCCCGAATTTTTAGGCAAAATACGGCTCCCTTCCCAGGTGGCTGGACTATCTGATAAAATAATTATAGAAGAGGTAGTTCATGCGATTACATTTCTAAAGAGTAACATAAACACCAGGGCCAGACGGTCTGTCCAACGATTATTATAAAACCCCTGGTTCCTTACTTGCCCCATTTTTGGTTAGGATGTTCAATGAGGCAATGAAATTGGCATCATTTCCAGACGAAATGCTTAAAAGGGGCACTCCGCTGCTCAGCGTTTGGAACAAACTGCTCCAAATGCAGGAGCTTGTGACGTCATAGCCCCGCCCCCTCATGAGGCCACACCCCGCCCCCTCAATACAAGTCTATGGGAGGGGGCGTGACAGTGTGAAGTGTTATAATAAGTTGAATTATATAAATTTTTGTATTGAACTGTAATTGTCTACTATCAATAAAGATTTTAAAAAAATATTTAAAAAAAAGTCTTCCAGTACTCATCAGCTGCTGCATGCCTTGGTGGATGTCATGTAGTTCTTTCTAGTCAGACATGGTACTCCCTTGTTGCCACCTCGGTCCATGTCAGGAACTGTCCAGAGTAGGAGTAAATCCCCATGGCAAACCTCTCCTCCTCTGGACAGTTCCTGACATGGACAGAGGTGGCAGCAGAGAGCACTGTGTCTGACTGGAAAGAACTACATGACTTCCTCCAGGTCATACAACATCTGAAAAGAAATGGTGGGCTTGCAGTTGAATGAGCCGGACAGAGTCAGATAGTGAACTGTACCAGTTTTGTTGCCGGTGCATTGCCGTGGAATGAGATTTGCCATAGAATGAGATGGTCCGCCTCCATCACATCCTATTGGCTCTCTCTTGTCACGTGACATATTTAAACGTCACGCATCGATGCGCAAAGCAGTGTCAATTTGGCTATCACAGGGAGAGGATCTCCTCACCCTGTGATAGCTGAAGCTGTACGGAGCTCTCATGGCCTCTGTGGCCCGACAGAAGTTCACACATGTACGCAGATCATACGGCTGCCTCATATACATTTACTGTTGATCCACAGCGCTATCGGGATCCCGATGCCCGATGGCGCTGTCATCAGTGTGCGTCCCCGCGAGCGCCCCATGCCCGCAGCTCTACTCCCCGTCCTCCGCCCCCCGCAGCTCTACTCCCCGTCCCTCCGTAGCTCTACTCCCCGTCCCTCCGTAGCTCTACTCCCCGTCCCGTTAACGCTCAGGGAGCGGGGAACAGAAAGTAGAGCATCGGGCGCAGGTTAAGTTATTCGCGTAGTGCTGCGCATGCGCAGTACTACTTTACCTGCGCCCAATGCTCTACTTTCTGTTCCCCGCTCCCTGAGCGTTAACGGGACGGGGAGTAGAGCTACGGAGGGACGGGGAGTAGAGCTGCGGGGGGCGGAGGACGGGGAGTAGAGCTGCGGGCATGGGGCGCTCGGGGGGAGGCACACTGATGACAGCGCCATCGGGCATAGGGATCCCCATAGCGCTGTGGGTCGCTCCCTGAGCGTTCACAGGGGACGGGGAGTACAGCTGCGTGGGACGGGGAGTACAGCTGCGTGGGACAGGGAGTAGAGCTGCGGTGGACGGGGAGTAGAGCTGCGGTGGACGGGGAGTAGAGATGCGGGGGACGGGGAGTAGAGCTGCGGGCGTGGGGATCCTGATGACAGCGCCATCGGGCATAGGGATCCCGATAGCGCTGTGGATCAACAGTAAATGTATATGAGGCAGCCGTATGAGCTGCGTACATGTGTGAACTTCTGTCAGGCCACAGAGGCCATGAGAGCTCCGTGCAGCTTCAGCTATCACAGGGAGAGGAGACCCTCTCCCTGTGATAGCCAAACTGACACTGCTGTGCGCATCGATGCGTGACGTTTAAATATGTCACGTGACAAGAGAGAGCCAATAGGATGTGATGGAGGCGGACCATCTCATTCTATGGCAAATCTCATTCCACGGCAATGCACCGGACTTATATGGTTCAAAAATCCCCTCAGGCAGGGATACGTCAGTAGCCAATCTTTAAATTCCGGAAGTTGTATTGCAACCAAACGTGGTGTGAATGCAACCTAACATTCTGGTGGGCGGGGCGTGTAGGAGGCAACATGTCCTACTGAGCCGATTGTGCACATATATGGGAAGGAACTGAGGAATACAATTAATAAAAAAGGTATATGGCAGTGGTCTCCAAACTGTGACCCTCCAGCTGTTGCAAAACTACAACTCCCAGCATGCCCGGACAGCCGTTGGCTGTCCGGGCATGCTGGGAGTTGTAGTTTTGCAAGAGCTGGAGGTTCACAGTTTGGAGACCACTAGTGTATGGGCTTAAAGGAGTACTCCGGTGGAAAACATTTTATTTATTTATATCAACCGGTGCAAGAAAATCAAACAGATTTGTAAATGACTTCTATTTAAAAAAAAAATAATTTCCATTCCACTACTTTTTAGCAGCTGTATGCTACAGAGGAAATTTGTTTCTTTTTGAATTTCTTTTTTTGTCTCGTCCGCAGCGCTCTCTGCTGACACCTCTGTCCGTGTCAGGAACTGTCCAGAGCAGCATAGGTTTGCAATGGGCATTTTTCTCCTGCTCTGGACAGTTCCTGATACGGGCATCAGGTGTCAGCAGAAAGCGCTGTGGACAAGACAAAAAAAGAAATTCAAAAAAGAATAGAATTTCCTCTGTAGCATAGAGCTGCTAATAAGTACTGGAAGGGATAAGATTTTTTGAAAGAAGTCATTTACAAATCTGTTTAACTTTCTGGCACCAGTTGATTTAAAAAAAATAAAAAAATAAATAAAAATGTTTTCCACCGGAGTACCCCTTTAAAAGGTTTTATACCATGTTAACTCCTTGGCCTTTTGTCAAAGTCTTCAGCTGAAGGACACAAGTACGAGCATGAAAGAAATCTTACTAGAATTCTGCCGAAAGCTAGTCACACGTATCCTCTATCTCCCGGACCCCCTGCATTAGCCCAAGCAGGGAAGAGTCAGGCTTCAGACAAGATGGAACTTGCATACACACATTTTATCTATATATAAATACCGTATATATATATATATATATATATATATATATATATATATATATATATAAATACTGTATATCTATATATAAATACTGTATATATATATATATATATATATATATATATATATATATCTAAATAAATATATATATTTATATATATATAATATTTTTTTTATTGATTTTTTATTGATTTTGATGGCTTTGCAGGCTGTAGATCCGCAGTGCAATATGGTAGCAGCAGAGGAGTTGAGCTTTTTTGTGCGGAAAATGAAATTCTAGGAAATCCAAACACTTTGGAGATAATTTGTCTTACGAATTGGAAAGTGACTTTGGTAAACCAGTCTAGTGCGCATTTACCCCTTGGGTATGTTTACTGGGAGTTGAATTTTGCAGGAGGAAAAACTGCAGCAGGTTCCAATACCAGCGAAGTGGATGAGATTTGAACACCCGTCATGTTGTAAAAAGGTAAAAAGGAAAATCTGCACTCCGTCCAGGCAGAGATTGACCTGCGGTGCGGATTTCACTTCAATGGATACATCATTGATTTTTTTTCCCCCCACAGATTATAATGGGTAAGTCAAAATGTGCAATACACCTGCATTCAAATGTATTTCTGCAGATCGGACTTTGCTGGGGATTCACTGCAGATATTAAACTTATTGATATTTTTTTTTCTCCTATGCAAAATCCAAGGCAGTAAATCCACCCGATTCAGCGAGTTTTTGCACCTTTGGAAATCCATGCAGAAACACTGCAAGGGTCTGTTCAAACAGGCGGATTTAATTGCGAGATAGGCTCCTTTCACACTGCTGTCACTAACGGGTCCATCAGGCTCTATTTTTTTTTTTTTGTGGCCGAAAACTGGGCAGTTACCTGACTGGTCCCAACGCATTCATTATGATGAGGTCCCGACGGACCCTTTATTTTTTAATTCGGCGAGTAGTGGGAAAAATATTTTTGCAAGCACTAATTTTTCTCCCATTGTTCGCGATTCTTAAATAACGGGCTTCACACTGCCGGAGACAAATGGCAGTGTGAAAGTAGCCATAGCAGCGTATTTTCCACTGCAAGTTTTGGGGTGGGCTCTCCTTGGCACATTTTCGGCAGTGGAAAATTCCGTAGCCGACCCCAGTAAAGTCAATGTAATTTGCTGCAAAAATTCTGCAGCTGAAAATCTGCCACAGAGAGCCCGCCCCAATTCAAATGCGCAGCGGAAAACGCGCTGCTATCTTACAATTAAATATGCCGTGTGAACGGACCCCAAATCTTGATGGAAAAATCTCTAGCATATCTGTTCCATATGAACTTAGCCTAAAAGTCCTGGCAGGATCTTGTTCATCCTGATCTTTTTGGATCAGTAATAGAGTCACAAAAGAGTAGGGGCAGAATGGCTATGTTCACACTCCAGTAATTAAAGAGTATCAATTATGATCTAAACTCTCCATAATCCCCCCCCCCCCCATCTGTCCCTGACTCTCACTGACACTATCCATTTGTTTCTTCTCATTCAAAACCCCCTCATTGTACCTGATTTATTATCTTCTTGGCTGCTCATTCAGCCGTCCTAGTGTGAGGGAGGAAGGGGGGCATGGCCCAGCATAGAGGCTGTGATCACAGCATGGCTGCTCTCTGTTTACAACTGCACGTGCAGAGAGAAGAAAGATCGGAGCTCAGATAGTAAAATGAATGAGGGCCTGCAGTAAGGCAGAGTCAGGAGTATGCCCTGCTGTGCTATGAGCACAGTGCTGGCTCCTGCCTGTCTGATTGACAGGCAGGGAGCAGTGCTGAGCTTGTCTGTGTCCCGGCTGCAGTCTGAGATTTCGTATACCACGGTTCTAGGTCCGGTCGGAAAACTGTATTCGGGGAAAAATGAGACAACCGGAGTCAGCGTTTGACTCCGGTCGGCTCATTGAAATGAATGGGGTTCAGGCTGGATCCGGCTGGGATATGGGAGCGGCCGGTTTTCGCCCCTCCCAAGCGGATCCAGCAACCGTACACTACAATCGTAGTGTTAGTCAGGTTTTGAGGAATCAGTTTTTCCTCAAAAACCTGATATGGGAACTGTATTGCAAAAACGTGGTGTGAATCCAGCCTTAGAATGAGATCTCCTCACCCTTCATGCTGACATAGACGATCGATAACATCGAGCAGATAACTGCGCCCAGCATGACAATCAGTACGATGAAGTAGCTCTGTAGTATGGCTCCCCCGGGACAGTCAAAGTGCCCTTTATGGACCGAGTAAAGGACCAACGCTCCGATCCACCTGGAAGAGAAAACACATGACTGATCATTTGTGACATATCGGGTGATTCCTTCGTACTAGTCATCCGTTGTTTTTGTTACTGCAAATGGCTGTAAAGGGATTATATATCCCGTTATTGATCTGTACTTTCTAAAACTAGTGGCCTCCAAACTATGGACCTCCAGATGTTGCAAAACTACAACGCCCAGCATGCCCGGACAGCCGTTGGCTGTCCGGGCATGCTGGGCGTTGTAGTTTTGCAACATCTGGAGGTCCACATTTTGGAGCCCACCGTCCTAAACCCATCAATATGATTAGAGATGAGCGAACTTACAGTAAATTCGATTCATCACGAACTTCTCGGCTCGGCAGTTGATGACTTTTCCTGTATAAATTAGTTCAGCTTTCAGGTGCTCCCGTGGGCTGGAAAAGGTGGATACAGTCCTAGGAGACTCTTTCCTAGGAATGTATCCACCTTTTCCAGCCCACGGGAGCACCTGAAGGCTGAACTAATTTACGCAGGATAAGTTATCAACTGCCGAGCCGAGAAGTTCGTGACGAATCGAATTTACTGTAAGTTCGTTCATCTCTAAATATGATACTACAAACCATATACAACCGACAATCCTGCCAGTAAGACTGCACATTTATAAGCAAAATTGCGTTTCCGATGGCCATAAAGGACAGGTGTTTTTTTTTTTTTTTACTGCTACATGGAACAGTACCTCAAGGCAATTTCCCATTTAACGTGATTTTTATTTGGATTTTTCAAAGAATTACTCAAAAGGAACATTCCAACAATGAATCTGGAATGTAATATAGAAATTAACATGTATTCGTCCATAAAAAGGCAATGTTATTAATAATGCATGTGTTGTAAAAATGTTGCATTATATATAAACTTATGATCATTTATGTCATAACATCATTCAGCCTAAATGTTTAACATAAAAATGACCAATGTTAATTCACAGTTCTGAAAGGCTGAAGGCTTTGTTAAAGGGGTTATCCAGGAAAAAAAAAAATTTATATATCAACTGGCTCCAGAAAGGTAAACAGATTTGTAAATTACTTCTATTAAAAAATCTTAATCCTTTCAGTACTTTTGAGCTTCTTAAGTTGAGTTGTTCTTTTCTGTCTAAGTGCTCTCTGATGACACGTGTCTCGGGAACCGTCCAGTTTAGAAGCAAATTCCCATAGCAAACCTCTTCTAAACTGAGCGGTTCCCGAGACAGGTGTCATAGGAGAGCACTTAGACAGAAAAGAACAACTCAACTTTTAGAAGCTCATAAGTACTGAAAGGATTAAGATTTTAAGTGTTTAAAAGGGCAATCCAGGAGAACAAAACAGGGCTGATTTAATCCAAAAACAGCACCTCCATTGTCCTCATGGTTGAGTGTGGTATTGCAGCTCAGTTCCACTGAAGTGAATGGAGCCAAGCTGTAATACCACACACAACCTGAGGACAGGTGTGGTGCTGTTTTTGCAAGAAAGCTCTGTTTTTTCTATTCGGGGGATCATCATGGTTACTGACACAGATTAGCCCCGTACAATGGAGCCAACTGATGTCCTTTATGGACGATATGGACCTTTGGATCATATACATGTG
This sequence comes from Hyla sarda, assembly GCF_029499605.1. NCBI lineage: Eukaryota > Metazoa > Chordata > Amphibia > Anura > Hylidae > Hyla > Hyla sarda. The sequence goes on along the minus strand of NC_079196.1, from coordinate 175,354,853 downwards.
TTTGCTTAGAATTAAAATGTGTCACCTGACATTACCTCCTACCTAGCTTCAGTTTAAAATCAATTTCTTTTTTTTAATCAACCGGTGCCAGAAAGTTAAACAGATTTGTAAATCACTTCTATTAAAAAATCTTAATTCTTCCAGTACTTTTTAGGGGCTGTATACTAAAGAGAAATCCAAAAAAGAAATGCATTTCCTCTGATGTCCTGACCCTGACCACACTGCTCTCTGCTGACATCTCTGTCCATTTTAGGAACTGTCCAGAACAGGAGAAAATCCCCATAGCAAACATATGCTGCTCTGGACAGTCCCTAAAATGGACAGCAGAGGTCAGCAGAGAGCACTGTGGTCAGGACATCACAGGAAATGGATTTCTTTTTTGTATTTCTCTTTAGTATACAGCCCCCTAAAAAGTACTGGAAGGATTAAGATTTTTTAATAGAAGTGATTTACAAATCTGTTTAACTTTCTGCCACCAGTTGATTTAAAAAAATAATAATAATAATTTCCTCGGGAGTACCCCTTTAATTCGGAGAAGCCAGGGAATATGGGGGTAAAGTACTTTTGCCTATATCAAGGGTGGTGGGGTGCGTTCCAAAATCCCTACATGGGCACCAAGGGGAGCATATCCCACCATTGTACAAACACATCTCCAGAATCTAATGGCCTCTGTGTATGCACAGTGATATGTCAGGGAAGTGGACGGGATGAAGCATTAGGAGCCTAAGGGGTCACAATACATTGTAGATCTCCTCAGTGTCTGCAGTGTACGAGAGAGAGGTCCCTTTAAAAGAGAAATGATACATGAGCCGAGGACAGGGTCAGCTTATACCTGCAACTTTTTGTTCTGTTGGATTCCAAATAAATATACACAGAAGACAAAGCCGCCTGGTGAATCTGATAGACCAGAGTTACAACATTCGGTTCTTCTTCTTTTATGCATTTCACATACTGTAACCAGTAACAGTGAGCACCGCTATTGCCTGTGCCATGTGATCAGCATTGTCAGAGTAGATGACAGGCAGTGCTCATGATTTTCAGTATAATAAAGGGGTTGTTAACAGGGTTACCCGGCCTTGTATACAGGGCATGACAAATCCCAGGACCAGGTGGCCATGGTATAAAGTGTGACCGTCGAGGCAGTTGATTGGCTGTGGCAGTCACCTGACATCCACTGCTGAACACCAGAGCGCTGATCAAGGACATTCGCTACTGAACACCATGGGGACAATTATGACTGTGACACAAGGAAAGATGAGGGGACATTATTGACTGTGACACAGAAAAGAGATAATAGGGACACTGTGACACAGAGAGAGGTTGAGGGGAACACTAATGACTGTGACACAGGAAGAGATGAGGGAAGACCCTAATGACTGTGACACAGGAAGAGATGAGGGGGACCCTAATGACTGTGACACAGGAAGAGATGAGGGGGAACCCTAATGACTGTGACACTGAGAGAGATGAGGGGGGCACTAATGAATGTCACATAGGGGAGAGACGAGGGGGACAGTAATTGACTGTGACACAGGGAGAGATGAGGGGGGCACTAATGACTGTGACACGGAGAGATAAGGGGGCACTAATGACTGTGACACGGAGAGAGATGAGGGGTGACCACTAATGACTGACAAAGGGCGAGATAAGGGGGACACTATGAATGTCACATAGGGGAGAGACGAGGGGGACAGTAATGACTGTGACACAGGGGAGAGACGAGGGGGACAGTAATGACTGTGACACAGGGAGAGATGAGGGGGGCACTAATGACTGTGACACAGGGAGAGATGAGGGGGGCACTAATGACTGTGACACGGAGAGATGAGGGGGGCACTAATGACTGTGACACGGAGAGAGATGAGGGGGACCACTAATGACTGACAAAGGGCGAGATAAGGGGGACACTAATGAATGTCACATAGGGGAGAGACGAGGGGGACAGTAATGACTGACACAGGGGAGAGATGAAAGGGACACAAATGACGGTGACACGGAGAGAGATGAGAAGGCCAACGCTGTCCGGACATGCTGAAAGTTGTGCAGATCCCGTTTGGAGACCACTGGTTTACACATATACAGGGGAATATACAGGGGAACATTCTTAAACCTAGAAAGTTTTTTGGCAATGTTCTACAGCAGCTGGTTTCTGTTTTTATCTTCTTCTTTGAGTTTGCCGCAATGATTCATAGATCTCCAGGTAGAAATCTGCACAATAACAGATCCAGCCAAGCCCAGGCCGCCTCCAGCAACACAGATCCCCTATCTGTATTCATAGACAGCGGTGGAAGGCTACGCTCTCCATGTTTCACTACAAGGAGACACAATCCAAGAGAAAAAACAGTGGTTCCCATTATAACCATTCATCGTAGGAACTGGTCTCCAGCTGTTGTAAAACTACAACTCTCAGCATGGTTTGGCAACTGCAGCTTATCAGAGAATACAGAGCTGGAAAATGTATTTTATTGTCAGATATCTCCATGATACGCCATCAATTTATGATCACTGGGTGAAAGTACAGCAGTGCTGACTATGTGCCCCCATCCCGGTCACTGTTCACCTCTGCATAGTGTCGCAATCATCAGAGCTGTGCTGAAACATCCCAGTAGGTAGCTGGCTGAGTACCATGGGGAAGGAAAGGGGGGGTGGGGGGCGCCAGAGGGAGAAGACCGAGCACAAGGGGGGGACGGGGGAAGGGGGGTCCAGGGGGAGAAGACCGAGCACAACGGAGGGTCCAGAGGGAGAAGACCGAGCGCCACGGGGGGGTCCAGAGGGAGAAGACCGAGCGCCACGGGGGGGTCCAGGGGAGAAGACCGAGCGCCACGGGGGGGTCCAGAGGGAGAAGACCGAGCGACACGGGGGGGTGGGGGGTCCAGAGGAGAAGACCCCCCGAGCGCCACGGGGGGGGTGGGGGGTCCAGAGGGAGAAGACCGAGCGCCACGGGGGGGGGTGGGGGGTCCAGAGGAGAAGACCTAGCGCCACGGGGGGGGGGGGGTCAGAGGGAGAAGACCGAGCGCCACGGGGGGGGTGGGGGGTCAGAGGGAGAAGACCGAGCGCACGGGGGGGTGGGGGGTCCAGAGGAGAAGAACCGAGCGCCACGGGGGGGGTGGGGGGTCCAGAGGGAGAAGACCGAGCGCCACGGGGGGGGGGGGGGGGGGTCAGGAGGGAGAAGTCGAGCGCCACGGGGGGGGGGTCCAGAGGGAGAAGACCCGAGCGCCACGGGGGGGTGGGGGGTCCAGAGGGAGAAGACCGAGCGCCACGGGGGGGGGGGGGGGTCCAGAGGGTGAAGACCGAGCGCCACGGGGGGGTGGGGGGTCCAGAGGGAGAAGACCGAGCGCCACGGGGGGGGGGGGTGGGGGGTCCAGAGGGAGAAGACCTAGCGCAACGGGGGGGGGGTCCAGAGGGAGAAGACCGAGCGCCACGGGGGGGGTGGGGGGTCAGAGGGAGAAGACCGAGCGCCACGGGGGGGGTGGGGGGTCCAGAGGGAGAAGACCGAGCGCCACGGGGGGGGTGGGTGGTCAGAG